>NC_081193.1:76875013-77050013 GCF_902713425.1 Acipenser ruthenus | reverse complement strand
ACCTCTGCAATTGAGCTTTAATTTTCTTTAGCACTCCCTCACAATTTTTCTTCTGCTAGATAAGTAGACAGATAAATAGATGGATAGTACAGGAGTAGATATATTGGTTTGTATATTATTGCCCATACAAGAGATTTATCTTAATGACTTCCAATAAAACAGATGGATCCCCAGGTCGAATAAACCCTGCAGACTCGCAGTGCTCCCCAGCAGTCTCCAAATAGACATTTAGGGCCCTATTCATAAAAGTACTTGCCGACTGTCGTAATAAAATGAATTTGGTTTAAGACTAACGAAAGTCGTCCATATTACTATTCATAAAATGATCTGAGCAAACGGGCGACTGTTGCAAAGCACTTTATGAATGGGTATACGTCTTTTTGACAGCATTATTAATGTTCCCTGGGTGGCATTGGTAGCTGTTGCAAAGAGAAAAACGGAATCCACCGACAGTAGCCTACTTCCGAAACCCCACTCTGCAGCTGCCAGTCACGGGCAGTTTGCAAAACTTGATCCCGATGCCCTATCACATCTGCTAAAAATTCAGGACATGGGAACCAATAAGTGGTGAGTTTATGTTTATGAATCAGTTAAAGTTTCATCATCAGCAACACTGGTAGAAGGGCCGGCGCAAGGATTTTAGACAAACGACATTTTGCCGCCCTCCCTTTTCACTCTTTTTTAAATGTTTTATATTGTAATGAACCGCTACATTGGAAGTGATATAAGACTAAGGGGTCCAGATGTGATTCTAAATGTGCTGCTTTTAATTACTGCACTAAATAAAATAAACTAACAGCGAACCCCTGTTTGGGCCGGGGTTCATTTCAAATCAATAAATAAAAATAACTCCCTCGCGCTCTCTGTTCTTCCTCTTCTCTTTCTTTCCTCCAACACTCTCACTCGCTCGCTCTCGTTCTCTATTCTTCCGACTCACTCTGGGCTCTTTCACCGCTTCACAGATAGGCACTCGCTTTCAGCCTTTAGCTCCGTCCCTCACAGCCTCACCCAAGTACGGTCTACACGTGTTCTGCCGTTAAATAGGCAGCTATTGACGAAATACGATCATGTACTCCTGTTTTCTCATTTCGATAGGCGTTAACCCTTTGTGAATAGACACCTTAGAGATGTATCGCATTAAAAAACCCCTTGCAGTGTTTACAAGAAACATTTTACCTTTGCTGCATCCTGAGTTGTTCATATTGCAGCATTCCCAACATATTTCCGTTAGTTTATATATATATATATGTGTGTGTGTGTGTGTGTGTGTGTGTGTGTGTGTGTGTGTGTGTGTGTGTGTGTGTGTGTGTGTGTGTGTGTGTATTCACACATCATAGG
Source organism: Acipenser ruthenus (assembly GCF_902713425.1). NCBI lineage: Eukaryota > Metazoa > Chordata > Actinopteri > Acipenseriformes > Acipenseridae > Acipenser > Acipenser ruthenus. Next base: position 77,048,675 of record NC_081193.1, on the reverse strand, counting down.
TAAATAAACTAGGGGATTACTTTCTTTCCACTTTTACTCAGAACCTTTGCCAGAAGAAAGATTTTCTTTCTTTTCTTTTAAACATTCCAGTGTAACCAGTTTATGCTCCCTCCTGCAACACTGCTGGTGCTCTGATTGAAAGGAGTGGTGCATTGTGGGAACAGAAAACCAGCATTGTTGCAGGAGGGAGTGTGATCTGGATAGACTGCGATCCTTAGAAGACTTATGTTTTTCTTCCTGGAGAACGCTCTTGAGTAAATGTTGAGAAATGTATAGCCCAGTTGATTTATGGTCCATTATGTGTGATAATGTTTTTTTTTTTTTTTTTTTTTTTTTTAAATCAATCTGTTTAAATGTATAACTTCTATACTGACACAGCAGAAGTGTTCTATAACACTTGAACAGCAAAGCAGTCTGAAGCTGGAGAATGATATGATTGATTTGGATAAGTAGGGATCAGATGTTTGTTGAAATATTGTAGCTGACCTTGTTTATTAGTGCATATGTAGGTAACCATATAGTAACCATGAACGCAAAAGCACAACATATATTAATATGCTAGTAAGATGGTTGTTAACATTTTATAAACTGAAAAGTCATAGAAATAAAGCATAAAGCAATTAAACTTTTTTTTTTTTAATTATTATTATTTTTAAATACCTTATCTTGCTGTAGTGCCACCTATAGTAAAAACATGCCATAAAAACAGCATTTGAAATTAATACATCACAAAAATAAAATAAATAAGCTTTTATTATGTATTTTATGTATTTTATTTACACATATAAAATCTTCTTGGCAGTTACATTGTCAGCATACATACATAAATAAAGAATCTACAGGCAAAGACAAACGTCAATTTTGTGGTGTAACAATAAAAAATAAAAAATAAAACACCGGTGTCGCTGATGAAAACAATAGCACTCCCAATAAAAACCTTTAAAAACACCTCGAGAGAAATGTTAAATAGTTAAAGTTATGGCATTTCCTTATCGTCCGCACGCGGGCAGGCTGTCAGTGTTCTGGGAGAGCTGAGTCAACTTTTCCTGAGAGACCTTCATGCAGTTTCTCTCCGGTCACAGCAGCTCGATCGTCAGAAAAAGCAAAAACGGCAGAGAGTGTGGTGGTGACGATTTAACTCCCGATTGCCCCGTGATGTAATGATTCATACATTGTAGGAGAAAATCCCGCTGCACCTCTTGTAGCACTGCAATGTCTAATCTAATGTGATGCTATAAAATGAAAATGCGAGCTGAGACACTCGATTAGAGCTAACCCTTCACACACTCTCCCCGCTCCCGTGAAAGATCAACAACCCTGTGAAGACTATTTTCCGGTCGTAAAATGACATTGTTATTATGTGTATTATTATTCACTCACCAAAGGATGTCTAATCTAGCCCGTTGGCCGCTTGCGAATTTGTTGGCAGTGACGTTGTATTGAGTTTACTACTAGCTGGCATAGGTGGGTTACAGAACTGTTTAAGAGCGCAGACATACATACGCGCGCGCGCGTAAGTATTGACATGCAAACAATACACAAATGGTCACTAAAACACTGCGAATAAAAATCCAGGACAAGAGACGGGCATCGTATTCGTGGAACAACTTATAAAGAGGTAGTGAGTGTTTGGAAAGTACGCTACAGTAGTACTAGTAGCTTTAAATTAGCACAATTGTATCAAACAAAATTGAAGAGTTGATGTTATCATTTGCAAACTACAAACATGAACAGATCACAACTTCCAGAAACCAAGGGAGCAAAATTACATTTTATTTTTCTTTTTTATGCACTCGGTTATTTTTAAAAGTAACTTTGTGTTAAATAATATGCTTTAAATATCTGGACCTTGTAAGGTTATTCAGTTTAAGCGAACCTATTTAGGATTACCGTTATGTACAATTAGACGTTATATACAGATTATTGTCTGTTGCTGACTAAATTCATTTTTAATTTCTAACGAGCATGGAGCTAGCTGACTGAAGAAACACTTGACAGGAGATGAGCGCACCAAGAGGTCTGTTCCAACCAGCTTGAAGAGAACACGCCACACAACTTCACGTAAGATAATTCAACTTATCAGATGTAGAAACGAGGGAAACGTCATCGGCAAGCTATTTTGCAACTCTGACTTGAAAAGCAAACATTAAATTCCAAGGAAAACAATCTAGTTATACTTTTGTATTTATTTTTTTAGAATTGCTACTTTGTCTTTGAGCAAGAGAAACATCACTCAGTATCATGCAAAGAAGGCGATTCGTTTTCATGATTTTAACAGCTGTGTTTTTAGCTGGGCTGGATCTTTCCTTCGAAAAATCACCACCGGGGATTATTCTTAATAATAACCGCCCCGCATCTAATACTGCTAATGGCAACACTAAGAAAGACGGTAATCAGATTTACATGTCTCGACTTAAGAGAAAAAATCTGGCTGTGGATTTTGCCATCCCAGCTCTATTCCGAACCTACTTGTCAGAGCTGATGAAGCGCCCACTGATCAGCGATTGTCAGAATTATAATTCGTGCTATGTGGTGCAATCCATCTTGAGAATGCGCTGCCAGCCTCTGCAAAGGACCGTCTCTACTTTCCTGGAGACGAAATCCAGAGCGCCAAAAAGTCTTGAGACAGGCAACTCCAGCGGCGCTGGACAGCTCCCTTATAATAAACGCAAGCGACCGCTGTCCAAGGTTCTGAATTTAGGTTTGAGCAAAGCAAGCAGAAAATCTAGCCAGGTTGTGATTGAGATTGGGGACACAGCCGTCCATACCGGCTGTGGTAGCTTGACAGCTGAAGAGGATGCTGCCGTAGTTTTCTTGGAAATGGACCTTTCTCGTGTGGTGGACTGGTGGTTGTGTGACAAGGGGGGCCGACTGAGGGTCCGGCTTATGCCCGAAAGAAGAGCACAAATCCAGGAGAGGGAGGAGAGGTTTTCTGCAGCAATCAGGGCAGCAGATCCCCGTCTTTTTCTTCAAATCACTTCCCGAGGTAGGTAGCATGTCCGTGTTATTTTTTTATGTTGCGATTATAGAACTGTACATTATATTTTGTTTGGATTTATCATTTTCTTGTCGAGGGAACCACGCGAAACTTGTATGTTCAGTTAGTTTTCTAAACCTTTTTTTCTTCAAAGGTTAAAGAGATATACTTTGAATCCCTTTTCGTTATTTATCAATCTATTGTTTTGTTAATGGATTCTCTATCTCCCCCCCCCCCCCTCGACTTCTCGCTCTCTATTTAACAAGGCACACCATTCACACAAATCCGTCCAGTAGAAACACTTTGCCAACAAGAAGTTCTTGTCATCTTTACCAACAAAAACACCTCACTGCAAACGAGTTCTATATGCATGAGCTACTGCTCTACTTCAATCCCCTGTATACCTCTGAATAAACTGGTGTGGAAATCCCTCATGAGACATCCCTGCATTGTGCCTTGGATGAAAATGCTCAGGTATTTCGTTCTGATTTAACAGCAATAGCATGTCATATGGCAACACTGTGCTTATTTTTTTCAATAGTACAATATAGTCTATTGTATGTGGGCATAAACATAATTTCTTGTACAGAGAAAATCACAGTTTGCATTCATAATTGCATTAATTAATTAACGCCTCTTCAAAAGTCTGGGTGTTTCCATCAAACCAATCTGAGTGTAATCAAACCAAGTGAATGGAACATTATCAAGAGATATTGTATTATCCCGAGTGTTTGGGTACTAGCTACTAGCTATTAGTATAGCCTCATGGTAAAATCCCAAGACAACTAAATCATCAACCCCCTCCTCTCATACCTCTCAGTTCTATTCTACTTTGTACTTAATTGTAATTTAAAAAATATTTTAAAAATCTAATAAATACATATACAACCTGAAATGTTTACAGAAGACTGCCAGACTGACAGGTAAACAGAGAGACTGACATGCTCACACAAAGTCTTAAGCTTTTTTACTGGGTGTAATTACAATACTGTTACTGGAAATCTACTGAAACGTTTAAAATCTTAAATGGAGCTGACAAAGTTAACCCTATAGCCATTACTTTAAGCACAGCACTGTGACCAGGGCCAGAGAACACACTTGGAAATAAAGTGGAGACTTAAGACAGAGTGTAGGAGACACATTTTAACACAGAGTGGTAAGGTGCAGGATGTGTTACCATGTCACATTGTTAATGCTGAAGTATCAGTATCCTTGACAACATTTTAAAATTAAAACTTGAAGGACAGAAAGCAGATAAAATACATAGCCTAAAAAGACCATATCTTTTACTAAACAAAACTGGGTGGAGGGAAGGGGTTATTCATAATGGTAAAGTTTAATCTAAATATACAAACCTTACTTTCACACTCTAAGGTAGATGTTGCTCTTGTAAATCTGCAGCACAGCTATGAGATTTGAGCATTCAGCTGATCAGAAAAACAACATTGAATAAGACTTTAAAATACCTGACTATGTCATAAATAATGTGTTCATTCAAAAGTCGACCTCAGTTTCCCCCTCAAAAATTGCAGGAACAACACATTTCTGGACTATTATGAAGCTATTATTGGGACAGTTACCAAAGATCTATATCAAGAGCCTTTCTCTTAACTCACACAATACACAATAAAGATATTTACTCAAAATCGTAATAGCGCATTCTTTTCTGAAAGAGAAAAAAACATAATTTGAATTTCTAAAAGGAATAAAAAACAATTTTACACTAATCACAGACCACACAATTAAATGTCCGACTTGTTTATTTCTGGGTTTGTAACTTTATTGGGTGCGTTTCTACCATCATGAAAAAAAATGTGCCAATGGCAATTTGGAGTAAATGGCTTTGAGAATGTAGCCCAAAATGATTAAGATGAGCAGTGCCTGACATTCACAAGATCTGTTATTATTAGGGTTGTTTTTTAATAGCATGTTAGAGCAAGTCATTTCTTAAACCCTTTTATAGGAAAAGGTAGAGAGGTAATAGATGTACTGTATGCTTGCCTTATATTCTCAGATGACGAATGTATGACTAGAACACTTCAAAAAATGAATTGCATTTGGTTTTAATTATATATCTTTAACAGGAACCCTTTGTTACAAAATACATTTCCCTGATGCCTTCTTAGAGGCATTAACCCAGCTGTGGACTGAAGCCTTTGTGAGGAACATTCTTTTTTATAATTATTATTCACATTAAATTAAGATGAGACAATAGCATCACTTGATGACAGGCGATGCATAATCTAACTGTGTTGGCTTTAGCGATTACATCTTTTTATTTGTTTCTTTGGTCATTTTAAAAAAGTAATCTAAAATTGAATCCAATGAAGGCTATGTGCTTATCCAAATGGTTACATGTTGCATGGTGTATTATAGTCTTCTAAGCATCCAATTATCATATACGTTTTAACATAAAAAAAGACCTCCATGTTGAGCAGATGGGGACTTTATGGCTCTTGTTTTTGCTGTCTTGCAGGTTATCTTGGATACCAGAGATAAACAAGTATTCTGTGTACCCAGTATTGCACCTGCTGACCCACATATAGAAAGACATGCACCTGTTCTCTCATCGCAGCTTGGCAGTGTTCTGCAAAAACTCTCAAGTTGGTGTGAATATTCACAACATTACGAGAGTGTATTATATTGTATGAGTTCATACAATATAATACAATATGTAGAGGTCATGGTCTGGAATCTTGTGTTCCATCAGTTTTATGTCACAAATGATGAGGACTGACCAAATCATTTCCCGAGGGTTGAGTGAAGTAAAAGTTAGTTCCTCATGAGTGGTTTTAGTTCAGTTTTCTTGAATTGTATTCTTGTATTATTTATTATAAAGGACCCTGCAGCATTCCTCTGCATTGTCCAGCATAACAGATTTAGAATGCCTGCCAAACCATATAACAGGCACAGTGTCATAGTGATATGTCGGTAGCAGAAATATGATACTTTTGGAACAGTAAACTGAGATCGTAGATATGGCTGCTTGGATTGATTGTGACATAAAGAAAAAGAAAACATTAAAAAAAGTGAAACCATCGTACTATGAAAGTATACGTCATTTGGTAGAAATTAACATTAATGCTTGTTGTGATGACATAACAGTCCTCTGACTTCTGCTATTGTGTTCTCAAATAGCCAAACATCTAAGCCACTCAAAATACAACCCATAAAGAGTGGCTTATATCCTTTCGGGTTTTCAAAGTGTGACACTGATGGCTTGAATTGTAGTATGTGCCCGTAATAGAAGGGATATTTACCAGCCGATGCCTGATCTCATCAGATCTTGGAAGCTGTGCAAGGCTGAGCCTGGTCACTTCCAGAAGTGTTGATCTCCAAGGAAAATCTGATTCTGCTGAAAGGGGCATTGGTGTCCCAGCATGGTGTTAGGGAACATTGCGCTGTATAGAAGGTACACTGTTTGTTAGGTGGGATATTAAACAGGTCCTGTTTTTACTCTGGGCATTAAAAAATATAGTGCACCCTATCAAATTAAAAGTAAAATAAAGTATTGTGTTCCCTTGCATTGGTAATGACCCTGTTCACTGTTGATCCTACCTAGGGATGGAAATTTTAAATGTTTAAACGTATAAAGAAGTGCTTAAACATTGAATAATATGCTAGATGTATAACCAGTCACATGACAAATTTCACCAAATGCATATTTTCTGATGTACTCATTTTAGTAATTTATCATCATATACAGCAGTCAGTCATGTATCCGTCTGCTGTGGTGCTAGAGTACGGGTGGGTATTATAAAAAGGAAGGGGTTTGGCAATTGCCTGCAAGTAGTTTTTCTAATTGGTGTAACAGAAAGATTGACACTAGGGCGGGTTTTATTCTCGGTCGATCTGGCGCTTCATTGGTGAACTCCGTGTTCATGCTGTAGTAGGTGTAGTATGGTATCCAGTCCACGGGGGTAAGAAAGTTAATGACAAGCGTTTATTTCTGACATTTGTTATATATTTGTAATAAAATGGAATGAGGCAAAGCCAAATCTGGAAGTATTTTGAGGAACCAGACAAGAAAACCATGGTATGTAAATAATTATGCCAAACAAAAGTGCCTTACCACAAAAACACAAGTTCAATGCGTCACCATTTAAAATGAAAACATTCTGATGTTTTTAACATGTGGATGGAGTTACTGATGGCAGTAAAAAGCAAACATCCATAATAAACAGAACGTGGTGACTGACATTAGTGAAAATAAACTATGTATAGGCTTTAATTTACCAGTACACTTTTTAGGCAAATAATTAATTTTAAAAAAATGCCCTTGATATCTATGTAATTTGTTAACAGAAGGGGATATTGGAAAAACAAAAATGGATTACCCATCTGTGGCACCGATCCCTTAACAGTAGTTAATATAACAATGTATTGGAATCTGTGCATTTGATAGATTGTGGAACATATGCGGTTGTGTGGTCCAGTGGTTAAAGAAACAGGCTTGTAACTAGAGGTCCCCGGTTCAAATCCAGACTCCGTCACTGAGCAGGAGGGCCAGTGTGAGGATTCTTAGTGTGTGTTTGAGGGTTTTAGTTAAGTTCCTTCCCACTTCTCAGCAGTCAACAAAACAGCAACCTTTTCACAGCACAAATGTGCTTTTTAATGACTTTTTTTATTATCCACATTTTTGTTAAACAGTAAAACATAATAAAAAACTGGGTCATGTGTTAACATTGCTCATGCATTCAATATGCAGTGATAAAGGTACATTCAAAATATTCTGAAATACCATTAAACCTTTTATATGTGTGGATGTAATACAGCAGGTTCTAGAGAATCTATATAGGATAACCAGGGGCTCATGTTTTATCAAATAAGTGTGAGCTACCTCTTAACCCATATGTTACTTTCTCTAGGGGCAACACATATTTACTTCATGGATCCATTGAGAAAGGGGGGGGGGGTCCTCCTGATTCCACTTAAATGTCATTCATCTTTTAGCAGCTACCATATCTAGAATGAAAAAGTTATTAATTCTTATGATAGAAAGATTTAACTCTGTATAATCCCCCAGGATAGCAGTTAATGGGTTAAATGTTGTTTTTTTTGTAGCACCTTACTCGTTGTTCTCTCCATAGCTTGCTGCCAGGGTTGAAGTTTGGATCATTCCCATGTGTAGAAAGATGCCTTTCTGGATCTGGGGCAAAGTGACGAAAAAAATGTTTTAGTAACAAATGCAGCTTTTTTGGTGTTATGTGGGTTTTGTGTATGAATTTGTATAGTGTAAGTCTATATCTCATGTTGATATAGAGGATTTGGGGTCTCTCACATATTTCTTGCCATTGCTCAATGGGGAGAGAGATCGCCAGTCCCCACTCCAACTTCTCTCTTAGGTGGTTTGCATTAGAGGTGGTAAGTTTCAGAAGTTGATTGTGTACCAGTAGTTCTGAAATGAGTTTAGCAGGGGTGGGTTTGAGTAGTGAAGATTCCAGTATAGAATACTTAGGTTTGTCTAAAGAGCTCTCTTGTAATGATTGAATATAATGATGCAGCTGTAAATATCTAAAAAAGTGTGTGGTTGGGATTTGATAATCGTTCCTTAGTTCTTCAAACGACATAGTTTAAAAGCTGTGTCTTTTAAGGCTTGGGGTAAATTCACATTCTGTGTAAGTGGTGCCAGGGGGGACATTTTTAAAGTTATGTGTCTCCTCCCATATTTTGAGAGACTGAAGTAAAATTGGATTCTGTATATTTTTTATGTTTCTGGAGTTAAAACAATACGGAGTGTATAAGAGATCAGGTAATCTAAGAATACCTTTTTCAATATGTGTCCATGCAGAGGGGCTATCCTCACCAGTAATACAGAGGTCTAAGCTGTGCTGCTCAGAAGTATAATTGCAGGTGAGGAATTCTGAATCCTCCTTCCCCATATGGCAGGATTAGGGTAGTTCTTTTTATTCAGGGAGTTCCACAAAAACTTTCCAATTTTAGTATTGCAATTTGTAAAGAATGTTTGCATAGGAATAGACTGAAATAAATAAATAATTCGATGTAGTTCATTTTTATCACGTAGAGTCTACCGATTAATGAGAGAGGTAGGGTTGACCATCTCGCTAGGTCTTTACAAATGTTGTCCATTAGTGGAATATAGTTTAGCTTGTAGGGGTTGTGTCTAAAGTGTCTATCTGTATAAATTCCAAGATATTTAATGCCTTTAGATTTTGAATGGGAAGATTAATTTTTTTAGGGGAAGGATCTCACTCTTTGACCAGTTTATCTTATATCCTGAAATATTACTAAAATCTTCAGCAATTTCAAGAAGAGCTTTTAATGAACTCTGGTCTTGTCAGAAAGAATACAATACCATCAGCGTATAAAGAGATTTAGTGATTTTTGTCTCATTTCAAAACCCATAATATTTATGTTAGTCCTGATTTTTTCAGCTAGGGGCTCGATTACTAATGCAAATAGTAAGGGAGATAGTGGGCATCCTTGCCTGGTGCCCTGGGAAAGGGGGAATGGGTTTGAGATAATTCCATTTGGACAGGCTCTGGCTCAAGGATTGTTATACAGGGTATGAACCCAATTTATAAAGTAAGGACCAAACTGAAAGCGTTCTAATACTTTAAACATGTAGTCCCACTCGACACGGTCGAAAGTTTTCTCCACGTCCGGTGAGACTGCGAAAGCTGGATTGTGTGAGTGCCCAGCCTCGTGGACAATGTGAAAAAAAACACCTTCAGTTAGTACTTGCCATTCTATCTTTAACAAAGCCAGTTTGGTCTGTGTTAATTAAAGAAGGTAGGATTTTTTTGAGTCTGAGAGCTATTGTTTTGGCTAGAATTTTTCAATATATAATTTTTAGATCTACAGTAATTAGCAATATAGGGTGGTATGATTAGCACATAGAGGGGTCCTTATCCAGCTTACATATTACAGAAATGAATCCTTCTTGAAGCGTTGGGGGTAAGATACCATTATCTAGAACATATTCATATCATTTAAATAGGAAGAAATTTAAATCATAATATTTTTTTTGCTGAATCCAAACCCGGTGTCCATACGTGCCTCATTTGCCTTGAATGCGTCACAGTTGCCAAAGAATACAATATACGCCATTATGAGACAAAACATCCCAAATACAAAGAATTGCTGGGAGAAGCATGATCAAAAAAATTGGAGTCTCTCAAAATACAACTACTGGGGCAGCAAGGTGTTTTTGAACGGAAAAAGAAGGAATCTGATGCTGCTACAATAGCAAGTTTCAGTGTCGCGCAGCGAATTGCAAAATCATCACGTCCCTTTACCGATGGGGAATTTGTTAAAGACTGCCTGATGCAAATATCTGGTGCTGTTTGCAAAGAAAATAAAGATTCCTTTAAAAACGTTTGCCTTTCGAGAATGAATATGCAGAGACGCATAGCAGACATGTCTGGAAATAGCCATGATCAGCTAAAAAGTAAATGCAAAAATATTGTGTATTTCTCTGCTGCTCTGGTCCAAAGCAACGATGCCACTGATACAGCCCAACTTTTAATTTCCATTCGTGGAGTGACAGAAACATTTGAAGTATACCAGGAGCTGGCATCTCTAGTTTCTCTGCATGGCAGAACCACTGGATCTGACATCTTTAATGCTTTTAAGAAAGGTGTTGAAGATTTAAATTTGCAGTGGGATAAATTGGTGGGAGTGACAACCGACGGTGCTCTGGCTATGGTTGGCAAGACTAGCGGTTTTATAGGGTGTTTGAAGAAGCACATCGGGGATCGAGCTGCGCTGCTGAAGCAGTTTCACTGTATAATGCACCAGGAGGCCTTGTGTGAAAAATACCTGAAGTTGAAAGAAATTATGGACTTTGTTGTAACCACAGTTAACTTTATTCATTTGTGATCTTTGAATCACTGTGAATTTCAGTCTTTTTTGGAGAATATCAGCACCACTTACAGTGACCTGATTTATCACACTGAATTGAGATGGCTTAGCCGGGGCAACGTCCTAAAGAGGTTCTTTTCACTGCGAAAAGAAATAAAACATTTTCTACAAGAGAAGGGAAGAGACACGTCTGTCATGGAAGAAAGCGACTGGATTGCTGATCTGGCTTTTTTTTGACTGATATCACAGGACATTTAAATGATTTAAACCTAAAGTTACAAGGAAGTCAGCATCTCATTTGTGATTTGTTTGAGTCAGTGTGTGCGTTTGAAATGAAATTAAAGCTGTTCACAAACCAGCTCGAGAAAGGGCAGCTGACACACTTTGAAACATGTCAACAAGCCTTTCCACGTGAAGAGACATACAACTGGAAACACCATGCAAGTGTCCTGAAATAACTACATGGGGTGTTTGCCAGCAGATTTGAGCAATTCAGGAGCGAGCGAGCCTCTTTTAAACTCTTCGTGGATCCCTTCTCTGTTTTTGCAGAAAGTGTACCTGACGATCTCCAGCTTGAAACATGCATTTTGGCCCTTGGCCAGTTGTCTTTATCGTGATCTGGCCCTCACAAAAATAAGGTTCTGCACCCCTGCCTTAAGATTAGAGGCACACACAGAGCAGGATTTAAATGTTACATTAGTATTATTAGATACATTATGTTGTCATAGAAACAGAACGTTATATTGAAATATACCCTTGTAATCATGTACATACGTAGGCATGTATTCCTATAATATACTTTATCCCTGGTCGGCAGCTTCATTTAAAAACAAACCACGCCTTTATCACTATCACAATAACACTATACAATGGAGAAGAAATAATACATTAAAAATAAAGACATGGACAGTTAACCAAACAAGAAACTCGGAAACAATGAGGTTCAAAGACATTTCTGACTCAACATAAACTCCTAGGTCCTTTTCATAGAGTCCTTCTTCAATTTCAGTATCTCCCATATGATATTTATAATGCACATTTTTATTGCCTGCATGCAGTACCTTACACTGTTCTCTATTAAATGTCATTTTGTCTGCCCATTTTTGAATGCTGTCTAGATCATTTTGAATGACCTTTGCTGCTGCAACGGTGTTTGCCACTCCTCCTATTTTTGTGTCGTCTGCAAATTTAACAAGTTTGCTTACTATACCAGAATCTAAATCATTAATGTAGATTAGGAATAGCAGAGGACCTAATGGACCTGTGGTACTCCAATGGTTACCTCGCTCCATTTTGAGGTTTCTCCTCTAATCAGTACTTTCTGTTTTTTACATGTTAACCACTCCCTAATCCACGTGCATGCATGTTTGCATTCACTCTGGGGTGCGTCCAATTAATCAGTGCGAGATGTTGCAGTTCTTCTCAGTTACATGTGCTGAATGTTTGCGTTCAGTGGGAGAAACAAGAGAACTTCACCAGATACCTGAAAAAGATTTGGGCAAAAAAAAGGAAGGACAATGTCTTTATTTTGAATGTATTATTCCTTCTTCATTGTACTATGCTTGTTGTAGTGAGAGCTATGACAGTGGTGGTTTATTTTTAAATGTTATTCACTTTTGCATGCTTTAAGAAACATAGAATATATAAAATAACACATGGGTCAGAAAATATTATTGTCACACAATAATATACAGTATGACTCTCATTGGTTTTGAGACATATTACTGTGTGATAGTATATTCTGACCAATACATTATTATGTTTAAATTTTTTATTAATATTTTCAATTATAAGCTATTTATTCTGTAAAGCATTTAGCCACAAAAGGCACCATGTGAAATCTGTAGTTTCTGCCTCAGCTGTCCAGATTCAATATGTGTATGCATTACAGCCTGCCAAATTTTGAATTAACTGCTTTAATGAAATAAATAGTCTTGCGGTGGAGGCTGGGCGAACAGGGAATTGCATTAATCGATTGTGATGCCATTGGAAAGCTATAAATGGAAGCTTTAGTCCCACCTCAATTGATCCACATGCCTGACCCTCACTTCTGATACAGACCTGTGCTGCTTGGCGAGGCTTTTGATAAATGCTGCCTGTATAAATAAATACATTAAAAATAAATAAAACGCTGTTCCTCTTCTTCTATTTAAAAGCTTCCATTCGGTGGGTATGTGACCCAGCGGGATTGATCTGGTGCTTCTCCGGCCAGCGTTGTCCTCTAGATGAAGAGGTTTACCCTGTGAGAAGTCAGTCATGTGTTCAATGACCCGTGTTTTCAAATTCGAGAAGAAGCTGGACAGAGTGGGGAGAAACCAATTGCATTTCATAAAATTTCTCTCATCCCAAACTATTTTCAACAAATAGCAATAATGTTTTGAAGAAATGGCAAGGTAGTTAATAAATGTCTTATTAAACACCCTCAGAAATTCAGTGTGCATGCATGGCACAAGCACTGCAGAGTAAAAGCAATGGTAAAAACCAAGGAAAGCTTGTTTTGAATATTCCCCTTTCAACACAAGTTTCATCACAACTTTTCCAGATAAAGGCAAAAATATAAGTTTGATATACTGATGGAACGAATGAATGGACAGACATACACCCTGATAAATCCCAAGAATCAAATACTTTCAATAACCTGCTAAAAATTGTAAATACCAAGTTTAGTTAGAGTTGGATGTCCTCCACTATACAGGATTTTATCCCCTGCACAGGAAAATAATTTTGGACAGAAGAATAACAAACTGAAGCTGCTGTGAAGTATGCTTCTGTGTTCCTAGTTGTACAATGAGTAATTGTGACAGTGTTTTGCGTGTACGATAAAAGCCCTAGGACAATGTCCCCTTAAACTTTCCATAAAAAAGGAAATGTGTGTTCTTAGAATCAGCAGGCATTAAATCTTAAAAACATTACAGGGAAAGCCACAGAATACACTTCAAAAATGTAACTTCAAAGAGAAAAAAAGAATGTGTTCTTTAATCTAGCTATAATTACAGGCATACGGTTGAGGGGAGAATGTAAGTACTTTTAGATGAGGCAATTCTCTTTCGCACTTTAACAGTGGGGTTTGATTCAACTGCAGAATTCCAGTGAAGGGGAAATGCTGTTTCCTCTTACGTCTACATTTGATGATTGGAAAAAGACAAACGAGCTGGTGTGTACCAAGGCTATGTAAAACAGTGCATGTGCCTGAGCAACACCTAGTCATGTTGTTGGAGCACGATTACTTGGCTCCTTTAAGACCCAACTTTCTGAGATCAATCAGCTACTAGGAACCAGACGTGCTTAGGTGGGCTGAATGGCCTCCTCTTGTGTTCTAATGCTCTTATAAGTCTATTTTGTGTATTTCTGCCTGTAAACAGGGCCGGATTAATGCAAGGGCTTTAGGGGCTGCAGCCCAGGGCCTCAGATTTTGAGGGGCTACAAAACATATATATATAATTTATAATACAATATCTAAAAAATGAATAAGTAGCGTGTGACTGTATGGATCGGAACAACACTTCTGTTTAACCACGCCGTATTGCGTTGGAGGAGCAGGGACTGCCTGATCATATGACTTGACCTGCGATCAAGTCACGTGCCACTTTTATCAGGTGTGCTGCGGCGCGAACATGACGCAGATCAGAACCTGTAAATGTCTAACAAAGCAGCACCTAGAAAGTATGAGAGCGACGCTGAAAAGCATAAACACACCAAGTACAGCATCACTGCGAGGAAGATATGTTAAACAAAACACCAACCTTGACACGCTGTTTTAATACAATACCAACAGATGTATGTGGCAAAAGGCAAAAGGAAAATACATTGGAGAGAAATCAACAGGAAGAAACAACCTAGGTTTAATTTGACATTAATGTTAATGGAGTGTGGTGGTAGTAAAACAGTAAAGGGAAGCAAATGAATATGCAAAGAGGGGCCCTCAAAACGATAACAGCTCCGGGCCCCCATTAAACTTAATCAGGCCCTGCCTGTAAAGGTATAGAAAACAGCAGGGGTGACCTTTTTTTGGTAGCATGGTCCAAAGCATAAACTCAAAAAAATAATGAACTATACTTACGAAGCAAATGAGCTAAATGCTAAACTAGATTGAAAGGTGGGGGTATACCAGCTTTTAGAGTCACAGCATGATTTACATCATCTAGCTAACAATCACAAGCACTCAAAACCGCCACTCTAGAATTACATTTGTCTAAGTAAATAGTGGCGGAGTGGATGAGACCATTATCCCACAAGGCACTATTAATAGACCTGAGAAACTCACAACATGGAGCTAACAGGCTGCTAGTGGCAGTCTTTGCGGACATGCCTTATGTTTATGTTTAATACAGTAAATTTGCATGAACATTTTTCAGTTTTCTCCCAAGCTTTTCCCCTGGTTATACTATGCATTTACCACAGTTCACCATGGTTTGCCATACCTTTCGGGGCTTGACTATGCATTACCATGCATTCACTATGCTTTATTTCATTTTTCTAGCTTTTGTAAGAGAGTGTATGTTTTTTTTAATCTAAACACCCATGAGAGGGAAAGATAGTTAACAATACACTGATTCATTCTATTTGCTAATTAATAAGGGTGTGCAGAGAACCCATTACTCGTACTCAGGAACAAATTCTCAGATTACATCACCTGAAGTGGGCGGAGCTAAAGCCGGATGTGTCGTTAAAATGCATTTTCTGGCCCTGATCTTCACTCAGAATGTGATCATACAATGTTTGAATGTAAATTATTTAAGCCTCCATCAGCCGCAAAAATTAAGCTTGCACAGTGAGGTCAGCGATTCTCTTCTCCTCAGACTCATCTAATCCTAATGGCATCAGTGATGCCAATAAAGTTTGCACTTCTTGAGTGTTGCTTGCAATGAGTCTTTGTAGCGCTTGCAGGGGGCCCTGTGATGACGTTTCCCTTATGACATGTGGACAGCTCCTGCCCTCATCAGATAAGCTTCTATGCCCCTCATGCCACACCTGGTAAGCACTTTTTGGCTCAGGATTTTATCTTGCCACTTGATGCCACTTATCTTCCTTAGACATCAATGCATATTACTCGTAGTCGGGTAAAATGGCCTTACTGGTTACAAATACTCGTTTGTACTCAGATTCGGGCATAAACCATTACTAAATAAAATGTTATCTGCAGTAATTTCCTCATAGTAATGCAATGCTTTTACCATGGGTTTTTACAGTACTTTATCATGCTTGTCTGTGCTTTCTTACTGTGCTTCACTACACTATAATGTGTAACCTGTAGCTGGAGATGTTGAGAGAGCGTGAGGGGGGAGTGAATGATTGTTAAGTTGGATTACCTCAGGCAGTTTAATTTATTTAATATGAAAGAGCCCTTGAAGAGTTTTTTATATTCAAGACACTTCTACAGAGACATCACCATAAGTTGCATTCATTTTAATTTAAAATAACATGAAACATACTGACATTAAAGATAAAAACCAGATGCTAGAAATATCTGTGCTGCAGTTCTTGGTACTTTATGGTTGATTCAAAAAAAAAAAAAAGTTTCACTTATTGCATAATTGTAACACAAGTATAATTTACTTACATACACACACAATAACAGTGCTCTGTTTAATTTAATTGAAAAACAATGAACTACAATTAGCAAGCAAAGTAGATAAAGGCTGAATGAGACTGAGAGGCAGGGGGTTCTTAGCTCTGCTTTTAGAATCATAGAAAGAGGCTCTGTAAATAGACCTGATAAATTCAAAGGCAGAGGCTCAGGGCACACATATTGTTGATATTTGATCTGCTTTGAATCTAAACCCTCATGGTCCAGGTGTACTGTATTAAAGGAGATAAGGCTCTGATGTGAGGAAGATCTCATGTCTTTAAGGAGGTGCCAGGAGCATGGAAAAAAAACAGGTGTTTGGATTATTGCCAAAGATGCGATGAGTGTGCAGGAGTCACAGATTGCTTTATTTATTCAACGATTTCTTGAATACCTGACAGCTTCAGTTATGATTGTGACAGTGAAGAGGTGCTCATGTTCAAGGCAGCCGTGGTGTGATAGGGTTGTTATTCCAGTTTCTACCACAAGATGGAACTTTATTGTCCATCAGAGACTAAGATCAAGCTGTATTTGAAAGACATGGTGGTGAGTTGCACTGATTGACTTGCAGTTTTTCGTTAATTCTATTGTAAAATGAATATATTTATAATATATGTGCCTCCTGTCATGGGGGGTCACAAGCTAATCACGAATGGGAACCCCTGTGTGACAGGTTGGACCATTGTCAATCAGACAAGATAATGTGTTTAAGTGCTGGATTCTCAATTTTAGGTATGTCTGTTCGGCCTCATTAAAATGCAGAACCTAGTGAATCTTTTTTTAAAGACTGATTTTTAAAGAAAGTTTCCACACATTCTCTTACATTAAACAGTGTAAAATTATAATACATTTCTAACCCTCTTTAAACAGCTGATAAAGAGTTAAAAGAACTGCAAACCTGTATTGACAGTTTGCTGACAGGTTGACTGTGATGTGTGGGGGGGGGGGGAGTAGCCAGCAATACTAATGTATTGAGATGAGTTAGGAGGACAGAGGCTAAAGGAAACTGGGATTCCAGATCATTGATTAGACCTCAGTCTTTCTGATGTAGGAAACAGATGGGCAGCCAGATGACTTTAATGGATCACAAATACCGGCATGACTTGTTAGTGTTGATATATTTAAGTGTGTAAATAGACTCCCAAATGAATAAACGGCCAAGACCTTTTTGAGGGCTTTTTAGATAGACGAGGGAGATGATTTTTCCAAGTTAGACACAATCATCCCTAAAATATAGAAATTATGCCACAAGTGTTGTCAGCACATCTTTTAAAAAAAAAAAAAAACACACAACTAAAAAAAAAAAATGTTCCCTATAGACAGCTAGAACCTACACTTCCAAGCCTTCAGTATACTTTTATGTGAAATTTAAAAGTCCCCTAAACTAGTTACTCCATTGTTGCAAGCCTGGTGGGCACATCTTCAGTAGTACTCAGTGTGTTCCAACACACTGTCGTTTGTTAGATTGTCAGTCCTTGCTCATCGGCTGCTCCACCGGGACACGCCCACCTGCCAGTCAGGGATCTGCAGCCGGCCACGTTATCCTTGTTATTAAAATATTCTTCTACTACTGTGCACTATATTCAGTGGAAGTCTCTGCAATCACAGATATAGATTAATCAACAAGCCCCAAACACAAATGGAAGACATCTTACTCCTAGTTTTTTAAACTAGATATAGCATCTTTTTCATGATACACATGCACACTGAATGCTTAAACACAGTTTTGAAGACAACTTTTGCATGGCATGGAGCGTTCATTCTTAAGTAAGTGTGGAAAGTACCACAGCTCTGCTCTGTACAGCTAACATGCCCTGCAGCCCTATCTTGGATTCTGTTTATATCTCAACAGCTAGGCAGATGGACTTTGTTAGCAGTACAATATAACTCCTAAGGGGGCACCCTTTTACTGTGGGCCAATACTCTGGCCATGCCTACAGATGGGGGATATGAGCCGTGTAAGCATTGCCTTCATCTCAGATATATAAAGTATATGTGAGCAAAAAACACATGGAAAGCTGTACTGGGAACGATGTGAAGCTGTAAAGCAAGCCGCAGCATTTACAACCATTACACAGTAAGTGTGTGCCACTGTGTTCTGATCTGAGAGTGAAACTTGCCTCTATGCAGTGTAGTTGCAGATATAAGTGAAACTACAAACTACTGGACATTGTCTAAGTAAGCTGGCACTGGACCTCACCAGAAAATGCCATCCTTCAGTAAAACACACTGTTAAGAACCCCCTATTGACATACAGTGCATTCAATATGCATTAGCGTTAATGAAAGGCAGAAGAGAGAGGGGGGGGGGGAGGTTAACCAATGCTTTTGACATTTGCTGTATTCATTTTGTTAATGAAGGTGAAACTACAGTACCAATACTATGTGATGATTTTACTATGGTGCATTGCAAACCCTCCCAATGCATTGCACCACCAGTGCTTTTTAAAACCTCACCATAACTTCCTTTGATTTGTATGTGTACAGATGTGTACATGTTTTATAACTATAGGACAAGGACCATCTCACTTTTTCTTTCATTTGGGATTATATAACAGGGCACTGTGCAGTTTCAATTTTTTAAAAAAATGTCTCAAAGGCTTTCATTGACAGCTTGTCGCCAAACGACGAATTCCTTTGAAGTCAGATACAGAACGGAAGCTGCACTTTATTTATTTTTTGACCTTTTTAATTGTTTTCAGCTCTTAAAAGTTGCAGATTTCAAGTTAGCTATAACATTTTATAAGTAACTTGAACTCTGCAACTGTTTAACAGCTAAAACCATTAAAAAGGTCTAATTAAGCAAATTATCTGTTCAATTAAGGGTCTAGTTAAGTAATTGAGAGCTCAGTTGGAATTAAAACCAGCAGACACAGTGGGCTCCCAGGACCAGGTTTGAGAAACACTGCTCTACAGTCAATTGCAATACATGTTTTCTAAAATGACAGCATTTTTCATGCCAAAGGCAAGGGCGCTAATGAAAGTCAGTGTCAACTGCCTTCATCGTGAGTTCACTGTCGCTTTAGAAAATTCTCATAATTTTCTTCCACTTGCAATGATTTGTCAGGTACCCTTCTGCTGAGAAAAGTCCCGAAAATGTTCATGAAAGATCACATACGTAATTAGAGATAAAAAAAAAAGAATAACTTTATTGAACAAATAGTGTTTTACTTGTCAGAGTTTCTTATAGTTTATCCGAATAGAACAATATTACTGAACTGTTTGTGTCTCGGTTTATTGTTGATGAAAAAAATAACATATACAGTTCATTTGCACCACCTACTAGGCTGTACTCTGTGGAATATCTCTCAGGATGCCTCTGATGTATCCAGAGTAATGTAAGTTAATTAGCAGTTTGAATAATATTACCTGACATGTGTGTTATAGAATGGAATTGTACGGTCTGAGGCATTTGACTACTAAAATAAATGTGCTCTGTGCTTGTACCCACAATCCATGTCTTGACTCTCTATACTGCCTCCTGGCCTGGATTAACCACACACCAGCCTGGCCATCATAATAACTTCAATCAGTTTAATAAATAATTACACAAAAGGGTTGTAATTGGGTGACATTTGGTTAGTTATAGTGTATTTTTGTGATGGTATACAGGTGAACATTGTGTCTCCATTGCTTCAGAAACCCACCTATACTTTTACTGAAGTATTTTCCTTGGAAACTGCACCCACATCTTTGTCACATGCATATTCTTTAGAAAGAAGAAGACCTTTGTGTTGGAAACGTTCCAGGGAACAGTGCTGCGTCACTGCTGAGACAGCTAAATCAAATGAAAAGGGAGTGCTTCAGAATTAATGAGGTCTGTTTTAATTACCTCAGCAGTGGTAGTGTCCTCTTCGATTATGGGGTTAAGAAATGTAATTTTGTGGCATTTGTTATGTTCTTCGCTAATAAGGTCGGGGTCATAACTGCATACATCCATACAGTATAGATGGGTTAGAGCAACCACATTGCGTTATGCTTTAGTTTTAGGGGCACTTCTTGAGAATATTATATTCATACGAGGTGCTTTTACAGAAATGTACACTGTTGCACTGCATGCTGCTGATGTGTTTTCTATTGACTCACTGGAGTGGGATGCCATACCCAGCACTGAACACCTGTTTTAAACACCTTGAACAAGAATAAGAACATAAAAACATAAAAACAAAAAGTCATTTACCTCATCAGTGGTCACCCGGGTTCCAAGTAGCTGATTGATCCCAGAATCCTAAGCTGACTTAAAGGATGCCAGCAGCAACAATATAATGTGGCTTGCTAGGCCATTCAGTACACTCGCTGCTCTACAGTATGTGTATAAATTGTCTCCTGCCCTCTGCCCTGAGTCTCTAACTCAGTATCCAACTCAGTGTCTGGTCTTGGTCTCTGTGCTGAGTTTGAAATTACTGTTTTAAAAAGTTACATCATGTCTCCCCTGATTCTTTACTATACTGTGCTAGTTTGGTAGAACTAATTTGGCATTTAAATCCTACTGCTCTGAAACCTTTAACATACAGTTTATATTTGCCACATTTCTGCACCATGTATAATGTGTTTGCATCATGGGCAAAAATGCACCTGTGTGAAAACATCTGTTCATGCAATCGATTGATTCATGAGTTAGTCTTATATCTTGGACTGTCTTGATATGAATGCCTTTGAGCATTTTCACTTTGCTCCTCCATTTCCTCGTGTTATAGCTCACGATGCATGGACGGTATTCAGTCAGGATGAAAAGTGGGGATCAGGTGTCTCTCCTGTCCGTGAGGGCAGTCTAATTACAATGAAGATGAAAGACTGTTTATTAATGCAGAGGAGAGTAACTGGTTTAGTAGAACATCTAAGAGATGAGCTATTTGCTATACATTTCATTGAAAGGCACAGTATTTCAGAATTATAAAATGCTGTTACTGTAACAAGATAAGTGAAATTAAACCAGACACAAAGGTTACTTCTAAAGTATTTTAGAAGAAAAGAGTATACAGCCAGTGAATGAGGATTGGAAAGCCACAAACACAAACATTTTAAAATAGGATAGTTCCATGCCAATTCCCTCAAACCGTGGTTTGCCAGCTACAAGGGTGGAGCTGGAGAAGTGGAGGGATGTTGTCTTCTGTGAGTTTCACCAAGCTAGACTCATTAAACCTATACTCTGAGATCTAAGTTTAAGTATATGTTCTCAGTTCCCACAGCAAAGATTAAATTGAGCAAACATTATTTTAATATCCAGATCTTGTCCTTAAGGAATAACTAGCAGTACCAGACAAAACTGAAGCAATGCCAGTGCTTCTAATTATATTGGTGCTTGCCTTGGTCCCAGCTTTCTCTTACCTGATTAGTTCATTATCATAATTTAGAAAGGGGAAACTTTTAAACATACATAACTTTTGCAGAATAATTCTGATTTTATTCTGAATTCATGTTATTTTTACAATGAGAAATTACATTTGTTTAGACACCAAATATGTCGTGATGTGACTTTGGTTAGTCACCGTAAACAGTTTCATTTTCTTAGGAATTTATTACCTGGGTTATTCTGCGCTTGTTAGGCTGTTTAAGAATAAAAACACTTGCACCTTGTACTCATAGTGATTTTAAAATCAATATGCTGTGAAATTGTCTTAAATCTCTTGTTTTCTTTAAGCTAATTTAAAATGGTCATTTTTCGGTGTAATTAAATCGCAGCAACGGGTTTGATTAGCCTTTCATTTCCTGAGTGCCTACCTTATTTGAGGTGTTATCACCAGGCAAAAACAGATGTATTAGATTAGATTTAATTAGATTTAGTTTTCTGTTAAAATGTAAAATATCCATAACATTTGTGATATATTTGTGATGACAAAGACTATATGACCTACACTAGTAACTTTTACGTTTGATTCATTCTCATCCCTCCACCTGCCCCAACTCCACCTTATAGCTACCCAACCAAGTGAGGTTTAGGAAATTGGCATGGAGCTATTCTATTTTTATATGGGATAGACAGGGCTAGCAACAGCAGCCTCCTGATATTAGTATCTACTGGCTGCATAGAGGGCAATGGCTGGACTTACATAGGATCGGGAAGGCTGTGAGGGATGACAGTGGCATTCCAGTTGTCAGTTCTATAGCCATCCTAGAGCACTCTCCCACCTCATCTCCTCAGCCGTGTCAAATCGCATCTTAAAACAACTCAGGAGAACACTGTGTTCCAAGGAGGAGGTTGCATTTTATCACAGAG
This sequence comes from Acipenser ruthenus, assembly GCF_902713425.1. Classification (NCBI taxonomy): domain Eukaryota; kingdom Metazoa; phylum Chordata; class Actinopteri; order Acipenseriformes; family Acipenseridae; genus Acipenser; species Acipenser ruthenus. The sequence goes on along the minus strand of NC_081193.1, from coordinate 77,026,092 downwards.
AAAGCAGGTTACATTTTATTATGCAAACAGCTCATCAGGCTTTAAATGGGTAATTCTTTCTGGACTCCAGAAGGTCATTTGATGAAACACACTGCAATTTGTCACCATATGATTTTCTGTAGCTACCTCTAACCAAGTCCAATGGATCACCGTCAGCCCTGCAGAAAACTAAAGCTGGCTGCATAGTGGCAGGCGTTTAATAAGAAGGTTCCCCCTGAGAGTCCATCTTTTGGAGCAAGCATAGCTTTTGAAAAGACACCCAACTGATGGAGAGCCTTAGTGGTCCAGTTAACCCAATATGGAGTGTATTTTAATTATCTAAACAGTGACATATCCAAATATCACAACCTTTTATCTGTACTTTAAAATATCAATCCCACAAGTGTTTTTCTAGTGGGTTGGTTATTGCTCCCATCACTAATAAATATGGTGGAAAAAGTCTCAGATATATCAGGCCATACAACTAGTTTGCTTACCTATGCTTCATCATGCTTTTGCTATGCTTTATTACACTTTGATATGCTTCTACTATGGCACACATTTATAAGGGGGTGTAATTCTGAATATAATGAGATCCATGGCTGATGTTTACATACAGTTCAACTTTGGCTCAGTTGTCTAGGTGATCATACCTTTACCAAAGCTTTTGATTGTGTTGCTCGTTTTCAACTGCTAACCAGCCCTTATTAGCCTTTGCAACATTATTACTGTTCCTCTTTCTTTTGTTCTTTGCTTTGCACATTTTTAACGTGCCACTACGACAACATTATAAAACAATAAACTTTCTTCCTGGTATATAATAACATCCTATCACATGGCCTGATTGCAGCTAAACCATAGCTATGGCACAGGAAGGGATTTGGTACCAGGAAACTGCAGAAACTTTCACTTCTATAGAATTGACTTTAATTGAAAGTATCTCCACAGGAGAAAAAAGTGAGCAAATAATGACATTGCTAATGTTAATAAGAGGTGAGAAAATGAATATTAACCTCTTGTGTGCTACGGACATACCTGGTACGTCCAAAAAATCGCTTCCCCAGTGCTAAGGATGTACGTGGTACGTCCAAAAAATCGCTTCCCCAGTGCTAAGGATGTACGTGGTACGTCCAAGAAATCGCTTCCCCAGTGCTACAGATGTACGTGGTACGTCCAAGAAATCGCTTCCCCAGTGCTACAGATGTACGTGGTACGTCCAAAAAAACGCTTCCCCAGTGCTACGGATGTACGTGCTATGTCCAATTGAAATACATGGTTAAAAAAAAAACCCAAAAAACGGATTGCTGTTTTTTCGGGGTTGCTCATTGAGGAGTTATTACGTAACATATTCAGTCGTTGGCTTTAATTTCACTATATTTCACCGACAAAATATATTTGATGTGACGCATTTGTTAAATGTAATTTACAGCCCATTTGAACGCAAGCGGTGGCTATCTTTGGCTTGTACTGTGAAACATCCCGAATGAATTTAAAGCACTCTGTGTGTAACTTTTGTTTTCTTTTCAATGTGGATTGATAATAAAAAAAGTTTACCTTTGATTAGTAGCTGTTTTATAGACCTGTGTTTCATGAAATTAGCAGTAACATCTGCCTAATACTGTATTTGACTACATCTTGTTTTGTTTATATGACGGTAGAGGAAGATGCTTCCTGCTCCTGGTCTCATCACATGACACTGTTGTAATGTATAAAGTGTGTGGGAGGTCCTGCAGTTTGAATATTTTTTTTTTTCGTCACATGATGTAAACTCAGCAATCACAGGCTAAAAAAAGAAAAAAACATTATGAACCACGTGTTTTTGCTATATAGTCACTGTGCATGAAACCTTGTATGTCAGATTTGTTGTGTCTGGTTAGTTGGTGTTGGAGAGAAAGTAGTGAGTTTAATCATCTATTTTACATTTGCATCTATTTTGACATATTTTTCTAAGAATATTATTTTTGTGATCCCTCTATTTATCTATTACTTTTTTATGTGATCTTCATTTTTCTACTGTTACCCCAATTTATTTATTTATTTTAACTTTTATTCATCATCAGATTTTGTTTCCAGGTCATTTGATTTGTTTTCCTTTCTTTTCTTTGTTTTAGTTTTTTGAAATAACGATTTTGATTAAAATTTATTGAATTTATTTTTTTTAGGTATACAGTATATTTTTTTCACCTCTTCTCTCTTTAATTTGACAAACAATTTGTTTTTAGGGAAGGGTGGTTTTTCATTTTCTACTAAAATCTGATTTTTTTTTTCTCATCCCTGTTTTATAAAATCATTTTGATTGTATACAATATATAGTTATTGGTTTTAATTTATTTTTCTTTTGCTCCATAAATTATTATAAAAAGATATTGTACTGTCAACTGTGAGAAGCACTGGCTTTAAAAATGTCTTAAAAAAAAGAATAATTATCTCCTCTCCTCTCACAACATAATAGGATATAAATGAACAAAAAAAATCTCCTAGCTAGGACAAAAAAAGTCCTACGTAGGACTTTTTTTCTCCTAGCTAAGAGATTTTTTTGTTCAATTTTTTTTTTTCATTGGCACTAGGACGCTTCCGTATTTTTCTCCTTTCCCCACAATTTGAATTGATTTTAAGTTTTCATTTGCTTCATTTAAAAATATATACATTATATAATTATATTGAAATTGGGATAAATTGGCCTTGAAATTTATTTGTGTTTTTATTATTTTATTGTTAATTTTGAAGTTTTTGAAATGGCAAGAAAGTGGCTCAGTGCAGAGGCTGCTGCTGACCTGCAAATGGGTCCCCATTAATCTAATTGAAATGGAAAAGTTCTGGGGTTTATCCCTTCTGATGGGACTGGTGAATAAACCTAGAATTGATTTATATTGGTCCACTGATCCTGTTCACGCTTGCCCAATTGTCCGTGCCACCATGAGCCGGGACAAGTTCCAATGAATTTTAATAAATTAATAAATAACCTAATACATTTTTACACTATAATGACAATTCTAATGCGCTGCCAAGGGACCGTCCTGAATTTGACAAGACTGAGTGTGTGCTGGACTACAATAGACACATGGGAGGTGTAGATAAGTCAGACCAAATGCTGGAACCGTACAATGCTGCAAGGAAGACCATGGCATGGTATAAAAAAAACTCACCATGTACATGGTCCAGATTTCATTGTACAACAGCCATATTGTGTACTGTACAGCTCCAAAAAACAAGCATACTTTTCTAGCTTTTCAGACTTCTGTCATATTAACCAGCCAAGATATGCCAGAAACAGTAAGAATAGAGATAGTGTGAACATAATTTTATACAGAAGAAAATACTGTTTGCTTTTGCTCCTTTTGTGGAGAAAGAAATAGTCTGGGTACACCACACACAAAAAAAATGACTTTTAACAGTGAATGTTTATATGTGATCTAGTTTAACATGTAAATTATTCAAAAACAATACATCTACACATTTCTTTGTAAATACTGAGAACATTTGTTTAATATACTTTTCCTATTGATTTTCAGTTTTAATGAAATCTTCAATTAGTGTGTGAGTGTGATTATTATTATTAAAACAAAGAAGTGTCATTTTACAGAAATACGAAACCAGTGTGTGGTGCGCCCCGTCACTTTGACTAAAATTAAGGTGAAATAAAGAGAGATAGACATACCATAATGTCCAATTGTTCTGTCATTTCTTACCATATGGCATCTTTCTTTTTATTGTCTTTATAACCACTGACACTGGCATCATAAAGAACATTATATTTTTTGACTTTAATAATTAAATTCTCATTGATGTCCATTTCTCTCTTATTTCTGTGGTAATTTCTGCATGAACGAGACAGTCACAGTCTGACAGCCTCTCCTTCGACTCGACTAATGACGTGTTGTGTACAGAAATGTAGAAGGCTCGCGCAGACCAACCGTCAGAAACAAGGCAATTCTATCCCTGGAGTAAGGGGGGAGTTTGCGTAGCAGCTGCAGGAATATAGAATGGTAATGTACACCTCTTCATGGTGACCTCTACCCCCCCTTGCCAGAGGTGGCGGTTGAGATGTTGTAACAGGAACCACAGCAAATAAGAAAAGCATGTACCTGTTAACAGGCTCATCATGCAGTGTTTTTTGGAGTGCCCCAAAAAAGCTGCTAACATTAGATGAATTGTGCAATGGTTATATAAATGCAATTAATCCTTTGGTTTCATATATAACCCCATGTACACTCATCTTCACCCCCCACCGAATATGAGTGTAAAGCAGAGTGTGTGGGCCGAGGTGTTAATAAACAGGCTTTACTGTACTGCAGCATGGTAAACTGATAAAGACCACATTAAGGCCTTGGAATTGGATTTTTAAATCTGCACATAAGCTCAAACAATCATTTTGCACAGTATTTTTTGCAGCTTTCCCATACTTTTCCAATGGTTGAACTATGCATTTACCTTATATTTTGTCATAGTTTACCATACCTATCTGGGCTTTACAATCCTGGCTTATTATTTGCCATGCTTTCACTGTGCTTTATTACACGTTGCTATGCTTTTAATATGGTAAACTTTTAAAAGGGTATGGGCAACCTTACAAAAGAAATGTAGGGCTATAAAAATAAATGTCAGAAATGACTTGGAAATGTATTTTAATGTACGATTAGGGTGAAGATTAAATGTATTTCCTTATTTCTACAGGGTCACATTTCAGTCTGCTATGTTCTGAAACCCCTCTTCTACTCATTTAAATTCCATGTCTGGCATTTCAGTAGTAATTTGTGCTTGGAAATTCAAGGTTCATAAGGCTTTAATTAATAGTACAGTATTTACACCTCTTCTACTCAGGACATTTTCAGTTATTTTCTGATATCTGCTTCATACCAACCCTACTTCAGTTGCTCCTAGCCCACACAAACCCCAGTGACTCGAATCTGTCCGCAGAATTTAAAGCAGCTCAGCGTTTTCATCCTCAGTTATCTTCCAGCTTTTTGAGCAGCACAGTAATTCACAGGTATGACTTCCGATGAATCATTGTGTGGGTGCAGGTTCTGATGCATTGCCATCATTCTTTTCAGAAATTGTTGGGAAATCAATTCAGACACTATTGTAGCTGCTTTGATGATGACACACATAGGTGGCAGAGCATTATATTTATCGTGGCACTGAATAGGTTAAAGGAGTCTTTAAAATATTTCAGTAACATTATCACTGGTCCTCATGTGTGGATCTGAAGAGCTTTACAAATACAATGCTCTTTTGTGATTTATGGCTTAAGGCTTTGTTACACGAGTCAACGTACTAGCAACTTTTATCTCTTGTGACCATATCAAGCAAGTATTGCCCCGTGTATTACCCCTGACAACATACTGACAATTATGTAGCAGCAGCTTGGCACTGCGATCTGTCAGAGTAGACAGCAATTCTATTCCAGGCAATTCTATTCCAGGCAATTCTATTCCAGTCAGCGCACTGTCTCTGTGTGCTCCAGTGAAACAACGGTTAAAAATGGACACTACAAAAGCCGCCATTACCTGGACTCACAATAAAGAAATACTGCTCATAGTCATAGTTTTATGGAGGTTAGTAGTCAATCAAATATTTTCTAATTTGGTAGTGAACTATATCGATAACCATCAATGCTGGGAGAGTTGCTTTTAAAAGCTTAATAGTACTAATCTTTGGTCCAACCACCGCATATATATATATATATATATATATATATATATATATATATATATATATATATATATATATATATATATATATATATATTGTGATGGAGTATACATTCACAAAAAAGATGGATGCATTTGGACCCTGGGGTTGAGGAATCTATACTCCATCTTGGTGAAGGAACTGGTGGAACCAGCGGCCATGGCTTAATTGACTGGGTAATGAAGGGCACCTATGAGAGGTAGATAAAGCAAGCACATGGAAGAACCTTGGGGGAGGGGAGAACAAAGAGAAGAGACCAAACGCTGAGGTAACAAAGCAGTTTCAAACTGAATTGATCGTTTGTTTCAGGGTAAGCAGAATTAGCTTGACCCTCTTTAGAGCACTTTTTCATGCTACACAGGTTTTGGATAGCCCATACATGCTTTCCTATCTATAGTTAATTGAAATATTGACCGTATTTGATACCTGTACAAAGTTATAAGCTAATATAACTTACCGAAAATGGTATCTTGGATTTATGGGCGTGTATCGAAGAGGTAGGAAGTAAAGTCAAAAGAATATCATGGCGCATTCAAATTTTGTGTGTTTGTATAGGTAGCTCATCCTGAGTGGTAACTCAGATTGTCAGAACACCGGCCCTGAATGTCAGTCTACAAACAAAAATGGAAAAACTGCAAATCATTTTTATTATAGACTGCTGAGGATCTTTCAGCCAATCAGTTTTGCTTTTTGTATACCAGGATACAAAGAAACCTAATTCGGGACATCAGACATATCGTATTGTATCGTTATGGATGATGCCATCTGCTTAAAAACATTATACTCGGGGCACCTATGATATTCTCCTCATAACCTTTTCCCTCCGTTAAATGGAAATGTCAATTGACTAAATAAAGGTTGATAATGAATCGATAACAAAATGTTCTGTTTTTATAACGTGTGTATTAATAATTAAGCAGTATATAACAGTTATAGGACTGCAGGGGTCTGTTCAGAGTGCTGATATTATCTTATACACAGACATTCACCTTCAAATAACCCGATATTTATCTCTCTATATAGGTATCTAAATTCATTGTTAAAGAATATGCTCATTAAGGAGAAGAAAATAATAACATCAGTAGTAATTGCCCAGTGTTGGCTGCAGTAGGTACTGGAGGGAGCTGTTTAATCTTCAGTGTGGAACATTTAGCTTGCAGCATCCCCAAAGGCTAATTACCAAGGGAGAGTGGCTTAAACAGCTTGTCGAGTATCATGAATAATTGAAAGAAGAAGCCAGGGAGATGGCAGAAGGAAGCAGGCAGACACTGACCCTTACTGTAGGGTAAAATGAGCGAGAATAACAAATAAAGATCTTGAGATGAAGGCAGCATCTCATAGCGAGCCACAGAATAGAGACTAAATACGTGTAGTTCAGGTATTTGAGGTTACTTTGCATATAGTCTAACTGGTAAAGAGAAACATGAGTAGGATAATGATGAATCCCAATCCGGTAAAGCCATAAAAAGATGTTGCTAGATCACTCTTAGATTTATAGGGAGTTTATTATTCTTATTATTCTTATTATTCTTATTATTATTATTACATGTATTTGCACCACTTTAGGGTTGATGTGCTCCTTTTGCAAGTATAGAAGTATTTGTACCATTTCTTTTGCCAGAAAAATGTAAATATAATAATATTGTAAACTTTTTAAACTCTTTGGGTTGGCAGCATACCAAAGTTAGTCCACTTGATGCATCTAACTAGTGGATTAAGCAGGTTTAGTCCACTTGGTTAGACTAAAGTTAGTGCTCTTGTTAATCCCGGTTGCAGCGTACCAGATGATAATATCACCACAGGTGGATCATCTGCTAAATCAGACTAAACAAGATCCTGATTGCAGCATCGTACCAAATCGGATGTGAGATGATCCTGTTCAAGTGGACTAATTTAGTATTATGAAGTATAAGACTAACTTAGTACGCTTGCTCATCCTACATTTATACAGCACATTTTAACACAAAGACAGCGCCATTATTCTCGGAAATGACCTCTAAAACGAGTGAAGTGAAAACTGAAGCCTTTTGAACCTCAGTCTGAACCCTTTGAAGCATTTGGTTCAGTAAGGTTCGCTCGCCAAGTCACAGAACTATCTGTAATAAAATTGACAATTATACTATGTAATGAAATAATGTACCTTAATATATTGTTGATACACTATATTAAGCAGTTCATTTTCTTAGGTAGACAGTGAATGTATCCGGTAGTTTAAATAAACTACTATAACAACTGGCACCCTTTTCCTTTTTGTCTAATTTATTATGGTTGAGGAACAAAGTGTTCTGAAGAGATTGGTTTTGTTTTTTCATTAGAATATTGTACAAACTTTAATAAAGTACTGCACAATAAGATCCTGTGTATTTAAATAATAATAAAGCATGCACGTTTGATGTATTCAGTTTAACCTGAAATGTCAGTGTAATGTGTATTAAATATAAACGAGAAATGTAGAACTTAACATTCACTGTCAAGCAGCAATAGGTTACCGGCAAGTGAAAATGCATGTATCCGTGTGCAGAATGTGCACAAAAAGACAATTATATTATGAATATAGGTGTACTTTCACTAAACATGTTTTCCCTAATCATAATAAAAATGATTTCATCATTAATATATTTATTATTTGCTTTTTCAAAACCTTTTCATATTTCTGACTTTGTTGCCGGTTCAATAGCTTCAATGTATTTTTTTAATTTTTTTTAATTTTATTTTTATCAAATGCTAGTAATGACAATGTACACCTAAATGTTCGAGTTTGTCTTTACACTTTAAATTGTGAATTTCCATCCACATTTGTAATGGCTTATTATGGGTTAGTCCTCATTATCGGTCTAACTTGTTCCACTTGTTCAGGTCAGCTAAACCAATTTTCAGGATTAGCTGTTTGGTACGCTGCAATCAGGACTAACTTAGTACAGAGCAGCAGGATTTGCTAGACCACATTTTAGCCCACTTGATGAGGACAAAGTCACTGGTACACTGCAATCGACCCTTTTGCAATTATGCATTTTTTTGCCAGAGTTGCATTAAATATGATAAATGATCCAATGTGACGTGAATAAAAACAGAGTGGGAGAGTAGGATTAATTACAGATTTGTTTCTGATGACAAACACAATCAGAAGTGCAAAGGGAATTACAAATGCATGCAAATCAGCCAAGAAAAACAGGCAGACAGTCTGTCGGCTTCACATACGGAGGTATTGACTAACACAGCTAATACAAGTGTCTGCTGTGACTCTAATGAGTTTTAAAATGCCATTGAAGTGTGGAGGCACTAATCTGTCTCGAGTCAGGCATCACTGACAGAGCAGCAGGATGAGAGGCTGATGGGCAGAACCACTGAGCCCTGACAGCCTTGACAGACCTGGCAGCTATTCATCTGCCCAGTGCTGCCCTTCAGGAAGGTGAAAGAAGCTGAGGTGCAATACTGTGCATGAGGGTGATGACCTGACAAATACTGAATGGAGCCCCCGTGCTCCATGATAAGTTACCAGTCAGCACTATTTGTCAATCTGTCTGTGGGGATTTATGGATACTGGAATCATCCATAACGTATATCACTTTAAAAAGTAATGAACGGATGGGAATGCAGCCAAGCGCCTCTCAGCTCTGTTTGCTCTGGATTGAATAAAAGCAGGTCAAAAGTAAATAAATACTCTTTTAAACTGGGATCCAACATGTACACGAAGCAGGCCTAAAACTTCTAAAATGATTTGGGTGGTACTGTACTTGATATGAAAGTTCTTAATTTACCTCTTGATATAGGCAATTTCTCTAGTTCTATAATTCCACTGGTTTCAAATTGGGGAAAAAAAGTCAAAAATACCCATAGAGAGCAAACCCTGGGGGGCATGTTAAAACACAAGGACCATAGAAGTATTTTAACAGTTGGTTATATATCAATACTGTAAATACTTTTGTTTTTATTCATAGTGAGTTTGAGTGAGATCCTATGTGAAGTGACATCTAGATACAGATATCAAAAATTAAACACGACCTTAAGAAATGAGAGGAAGCCATTCAGCTCATCTAAGCTTGGCTAAGCTTGGCCGGTTCCCAGCAGTTGAATGATCTCAAACCTTTGTCAAGTTGGGTCTTTAAGGATCCAAGTGATTCAGCTTTGATAACATAACTAGGTAAGCCATTCTCTATCACCACGTAATTTGCAATGATGTCTAAGCCAACCAGGTCCCGAGTTTCATTATCCCACTATGTCCTTGAAGCTATAGAATCCTGAAACAAACTCTAAAATCTTTGAGTTAGAACGCCAGATCAAACTAGTGATATCTGGCGCAACTAAAGACTGTAGTGGCAATCCTTCTGACTAAGGTTTTAGAACATAAGAAAGTTTAAAACGAGAGAATGCCATTCGGCCCATCTTGCTCGTTTGGTTGTTAGTAGCTTATTGATCCCAGAATCTCATCAAGCAGTTTCTTGAAGGATCCCAGGGTGTCAGCTTCAACAACATTACTGGGAAGTTGGTTCCAGACCCTCACAATTCTCTGTGTAAAAAAGTGCCTCCTATTTTCTGTTCTGAATGCCCCTTTATCTAATTTCCATTTGTGACCCCTGGTCCTTGTTTCTTTTTTCAGGTCGAAAAAGTCCCTTGGGGGACAGCTATGTAAAGAAAGGTTGCAGGTATTCAAAAACACAGCAATGCTTTCACATAGAAGATGTGTGAAACTTTAAAAAACTAAAATACTGTGCATGAATTCAGTTATATAAATGCATGTATCCCTCTTGAGCAGCTAGCATTGCCACAGTTCCCCTGCTTGCAGTTTTCCCTGCTTGACTCTACTTCCATCTCCAATGCAGCTAATTCAGCACCAAAACCTATTGTGAAAGAAAGTTACGGAATCTAGACGGAGTACATGAATACGTTTTAAATCAGTTCTGCTGGCATTCAGATGGAGATTTGAGTAATACACACTTATCCTACTTCCTGGAATGGAACCAAAAGGTTTCATGGCAGGTGCTTTTTAATGGCACTGAGGGAGAAATGCTAAATCACACAGGAAATTACTTCAGGGTCCCACAGCGGCTGTCAGCAATTAGGTAGCTGTATGATTATTTGTGCAATACATTTCTGTATTACTTTCATCTGGAATGTTTCATTCCTTCCATTTGCAGCCATAGACTGGGTTAAAGCACCATTTTGCTGCTGGCTGCACTAATTGAACGTTGTAGCTTAGTCAGAAGGCAAATCCTCCAGGAATATCCAAGCTTCCAGACATATATAAACTTGAAGCCCCACCCCCAGCAACTGAAATAATGTTTTTTTGTATTTTCTAATATTTTCTATTTTCAACAGAAGCTCCAGGAACATTTACTACTGGATGAACTGACAACCTGCACATTACTTACTTAGACCACCTGTACTATATATACAGTACAACTATGCATTTTCCATCAGTTTTTACTGCCAGTGTATATAATCCCAGTCCATTTATTAGGTAATTTTGGCAGTCACATCCACAGGGGGAGAGCACATTAGAACTACTACAGCCAAACATAAATATATAACAGAGTACACCTCAAAAGTCACAGTGTTGGTCCTCTATAGCTAATAGGTTGATTAAACTGATACAAAACATGTATCAGAATGACTCTGTTTTGTTGTCAAGTGGGTCGCAGTAATCTTTGGGTAATCTATGCTGAAAAACCAGGTTGCTGGGCCAGCAAGGACACTATAGAGCAAAGTGCAAAGCACACATAACACAATGAAAGGAAATAAAAGAACGCAAGAAAATCTGAACTGTAGTAGAAAGACCATACCGACTGTACTTGTCTTTGTTCTTCATAAAACTAGAACAAAGCAACTCAAAACACTGTGATACATGCTTTAAATTCTAAGGGTTGACCTGAATGAATAGGAATTTAGAAGTTGTTTGAGCTTCCAAAATGAGTAGACCACTGGATGTTATCCTGCAAATCTAAAAGTGGGAAGCTTGAGAGTTTACACAAAATGAAAGTGACTTCCAAATTCACCATTATTGTGCAAACTGCAAAATAAGCATTACATATAAGACTCACCAGAAATGTGTTTTGAATGAATGCCAACTCAAGGGTCCTTTCACATACTCAGTTAGATAGAACACATTCTTTGAGCACTCTCTGCTTAAATCAATTGACAACTTAATGTCACGGCAAAGATAACTAAAATCATAATGAGAGTGCTAAGGCAGGTGGTGCAGAAATGCTCAGGTACTGATACAGGCTTCTATAAGTAGTTAGGAGTGTGTCGAGTTTAAATGGGAGGCCTGAACTGAAGGGGAAAGAAAAACATATACAAATGTGGTCAAGCTAAATTGGAGAATTGATTGCCAAGTTAGCTTGACCACAAGTAAAATGGAGGAGCAAGGAAGACAGTTTCTCTATTCAGCTCAGAATTCAAGAGCAGAAGGTGCATGCGTCCTACAGCCTTTTCACAGGAATAGCCTAGTTTGGGTGAATATTGAGTGCTGTTTAGCTTTATGTTTAAAAGCGAAAGTGAGGCAACTTTTGTGGATTTGATTGGTCTTTTAAAATAAAAGAACGCTCCCAGTGCTAAACTGCATATGCTATTCCCGCCACTAGCCAGCCTTGACCACAACGCTATCCTTCTACAGTCCTCAGTTTCAAAGGGATTGTACTTCAGAATTGTCATTAACAGCATAAGAAAAGCTGCATTTAATATCCCTGGAGGACAGAGGATCGCATTTAGGGAAAAGGCTTAGAAATGTAATTTACTCTTAAGTTGTATTGGCTTCAAAAGGGTTATTGTTGATGCTTCGCTGGTACAGTTTTCACTACAGAGAAGATGCATTTCACAATAAGGCAGGAAGCTGCAGTTTAAGAGTTAGTGTGCACATTTATTAACAAAAACAAACACAAAAAAAGAATAAATTGGTATGAAGTCCAGTATAAAAGGTTCAAACACACGAATAAATCACTTGTAGGCTGGGCATTAGCTTTCACTACAGATACAAAACAATACCAGAATTACAGCACACCCCCCAAACTCCTCTCCCAAACAAAGGATTTTGCTTCCTTTTTATACATGTGGCCACTCCCCAATTAGCACCAATTATCTAATTGGGGAATGGCCACACTATTTACAGCAGGAGGGCTTCTGCCCGGCAACACAAGGATTTAAATCCATGCGTTTATCTCTTACTAAGACCTACCTTCTCGTGTACATACATATCAACAACAAAATAGTACAATAGTAATAGCCATGTACTGCCACTTTAAATGAGCATTATAAAAAGTTCTTAGTCCAGCACTAAAGTTAATCATCCAGTGAAAGTGTTGTATTGACATGTTCCTCTCCACTTGAATGTCACAAAAAAAGTGTCCTTAAATAAGCAAGGGATTAGCTGTCAACAGGAGACAGAGTCAAGGTTTAGTGATAATGCAGAGCAAGGCAAGCAGAAATGTATTCAGCCATCGATATCTTCTTAATCACAGCTGTGGATGTACTTAGATAACATTGCTACTATAAATTAGGGGTGCTGAGAGGAGCAACAAGCTAACAGGGAAGGCTGGGCACAAAACAAACAACGATGCACACCACAAGGAAGTATGGTGCAAAAGGGCCAGGCCTGTCTGCAGATGTGGTCATAGAGTTGTTAAAGAGCTTGAACCTCATCTCACTAAATTGCAATGGCAGTGCACCATACCATGTTACAAGGGCAATGCAAAATGCAAGCAAGTTCCTGTGCACTGGGAGTTTAAGAGAGCATGTTTCTACTCAGCATGATATTGTGTGTTAAATGAATACTCAAGGGCCAACTTTTCAGGGTTCTGGGATAGAGGCTCATTGTTATACAGTAGCAGTCTGAGGAAGGGGTGGAAACAATATAGTGCATCATGGGGTTATTTTTTTATTTGTATAAAATACCTGTTAAAGTTACAAAACTAGAAATAGGGGTTAAATTCTCATTTTAAAAAGTAATTTAAGCTTTGGAGCAAAGAATATCAACAACTGCTGGATTGTAATGGCATTGTAAAGAAAAAACTGAAGATTGTGGACACAAGTGTGACACATTGATGTTATCTTAATTGGATACCACCAACTATTGCTTGAACTGATGTAATTCAATGCTTTGCATCGACTGTCAATATCTTAAGCAAATAGACGACACTATAGACTAGTTACATGGAATAAACAGTCACTGTGGTTCAGGGTGGAAAGCTCACAAGGAACGTGTTGAAATGAGTAGACCAGTTGCATTCACTGCATCCCATCATCCATCATCAATCTGATAAGAAGGAACATTCCTCTAAGGACATTTCCATATAAATCCCATTTTATGATACAGCTTAGACATACTGTCATGCACCAATGCCAATGTGCATTAAATGAGACTGTAGAATGATAGAACAGCAAGGTTTCTTTTTAAAGGATGGTTATATTACTCTGAAATTGCACATCATGAAAAATGCTTTTTACTTAACATTTAATTGCATCCTGATTTAGAACTGTGGATATTTAAAACCTTCCATTTTTTTTTTTTTTTTTGTAGTGCCCATAATGCTTTATTTTGCCCGGCCTAAATGAGTGTTTCACTAAAATGTGCTAGGTATGCAATAGGAGTGCTAGTGTGTATCTGTTATTTAACTGCCACTACAATTCTGTGCTGATATTCCATTTGTATTCTGAATGTTTATTAAGACTTACGTTGGTAGTTTTCTGTTCCAACAAATATTGGAGACATGAAATGATAGCTAGGTGAAACAGGCTTGTAATTTATTGGAGGTCTGCCCCTAGCAGCTAGCATCTCAAAGGGAAACAATATACTGTCTACCATATTTTAGAAATGGCTACCAGGGCTCTGGGCAACAGTCATTTCTGCCCCCTGTACAACTAATTCAACTAAGTCTTTTCAGAAATAAAACGTCATTAGAGAAAACAGCAACAAAAAACGAAATAGCAAACAGAATTGTAACTGTAATTAAGATAGTAAACAGGCCGGAAACTAAGTATTGATGGCTGTGCAATTGCAGTTAATTTGCTTGTTGGCAAGCTATGATTGACTGGTTAAATTACTGTGCTTATTTAAAGTGTTCCAAAACACCCTGCAAAGTTTATAATAAGCGCATTACCTTACCTTTGCTGTGTCCCGTGTTGCCTTATATTTTTTAAAATATTGCTGACTCTAAATTTTTAATCATACAGCATGACTCTAAAATCAACTGGGCAATACATTTCCTAACATTTACTCGGGAGCATTTGCCAGGATAAAAAAAGAAAAAAATCTAATAAGGATTGCAGTGTATCCTGATCACGCTTGCAACAATACTGAATTTCTTTTCCCACAATCTGTGAACGTTCCTGAGTAAAAGTTGAAAAAAAGTAATTCCCTAGTTTATTTGCAGTACCTATGGTGTGTGAATAATATATATATATATATATATATATATATATATATATATATATATATATATATATATATATATATATATATAACTGTCAGGAATATGTTGAATCAAACTGCTGTGATATGTGCAACATGGGATAGAGTGAAGGTAAAGTAATGTGTTCTTGCAAACACTGCAGAGGGTTCTTTAATGCTTTACATATCCCAGTAAGGAGAGTTTGCAAATCTGTCGCCACAGCTACTATTGCTAATATCTCATAAACGATGCTGGCAACTTCATACTGTCTGTATTTTCCTTTTGAAAATCTAACGACACTCTTCATTTTGACCTGTGACCTATGATGTCCGCCATGTTGAGGTCATATAATATTTGGGTTTACGGGTGATAAAGACCGAATGTTGGCTTCATACTCAGCAGACAGCTGTTTTCTGGAATTTTCTAGATCAAATTCAATCACGGGTGTCATACAAGATAAGTGTCACAGCTGTACCTTTGGATTTCTTATTTAAGTATGATTATCAGTATTGTCCAGTTACTATTAACCCATTTACAGCTGCACTGCTTTGACATAGGGGTTTTAGAATTGGTACACAGCTTTATTCTATTATTCTCTCAATCGTTCCATTAGATGGTGACCATTAACATTAACCGTTTCAGTGCCACATTCTGGTGGGAGTTCTGCAGTTTAGACCTGAGCTCTGATTCAACTCTTTGAGGATTGCTCTGCACTGCTATTCCGTATCTGAAAGTGTTTACCGTGGTATAAACTAAACCTGTACATTGTGTGATAAGAGTTCCTCTATTTAGTACATTCCATCTCTTTAAAGCTGTCACCACACTCTTAAGTACTCTATGCCCCATTCAAAGCCACAGAGCCATCCAGCTAAAGAAAAAAAAAAAAACCTCCACAATCCCTTACTGTTTTAGATCTTTGCAATCATGGCGAGTAGTTCTACGTTCTGTTGCTTCAATATCATGACTCATGAATGAAGTCTATTGCAGTATTTGGAAGATGGCAGGTACTTTAATCAATTAACAGGAATGTTTTAATTTAATTAATTACCCCCCCCCTCCCTCCAACATACACACGTACACAAAATACATTTAAAAAATAAATGAAACAAAGCGATGGTCCTGGCAGGGAACTCTCTTTAACCTTGGTTCAAATCACGTAAATATCAAGCATAAAATAAGTTAGGTGATTCCAATACCAGTCTAAAATTGTCAGTCGAATAGCTAGTTCCTTATTTGTCCCTTAGAAAGCAATATATCCAATGATCGGCAAGGAAAGGATTTATAGTTGTCCTCAATCCGCTACGTCTCCGCTGTGCACCAGAGTTCGCCTCCGTCCCAGCGTTCAACTGCTTTTTGGCTTCGCCTAACTTGGGAGGGCAGCTATCCTGCCCATGGCTCCCAACGGCCATTCTTTCCACTTATCTCCAAGCTAATTCATGAGCAGTGGTACCTCAATAGGCGAGGCCAAAGGCCAAAGAATGTAGCATAAAGCATAAGTTTTCTGACTGAAATTAAAATATACACTTACAAGCAAGAATACATGTTGTGCTAAATAACACACAAAAAACACCCCTAATATGATTTTCCTGGGTTAGTTATTATTGCTTTAGGAAACCATTCATCTTGCTTTCGCTGGTCTTTCTCATAATAGAATATCAAAGGCTAGCATTAGATCTAAGGCAGCTCAATTTCAATACAAAAGGCAGTTTATGTGCAGTATAAAGGGCAAGTTTACCTTTACATTGAACTACTATGGGATATTCTTGTGCTGGTGTACAGATATTTTTTTTCTGCTACCTGTCACATTTTGCCACTTTGCTATTACAGTATGTGCAACCTTGTTTTCAAACATGTATCTAATATCCTTGTGTTAGTTGCAACAGAATTATTTTCAATAGTGTTGCATAAAATTGGATTTTGAAGGTGAATACGCTGACAGTTGTTATATTGTCTGAGGAATCACCCACTTATTCTGTGCCGTTACATCCTGGCTTTGAAATAAAAAAATATGTACAACTGAATATCCGAGCGCTTGCGTCTTTGTAGAAACGGGTTTGTGAAAGATATATTGTGTGTTTAGGCTGCAGACCAGTGCATTTAGGAATATACAACAAAGACTTGAGTTTGATTTAAAACAATAGTACAAGTAATATAGTATCGTACAAAAAGCAATTTACAAAAAGTAATTTAACTGACTTACTGAATACACATGATTCAGAGTCAAGTAGATAAACATTTCAACAAAGTCAATTCAATGAATTTAAACAGTGACAGATCTAATTACAGCCATCTTTTAAATCACTATAGAGGTCCTTGCCTTTGTATTATTTGTACAGACAAAAATACTCTACAGAGACACAAATCCTTTTAAAGGCCTTCTGGGAGAAATTAATGTGAAGTATGACACTCTGGGATCATGAACAGTTGTGGCAGGGCGGAAGCCCTGCACATGGGAAGTATGTAATTTATAGTATATTTTGGGGTTAATTGTTGTAAATAGATTGATTTAATTAATTGTTTAACTCCTGTGGCGCTCTGCCGGTGGGCGATCACCTGTCTGTGTGGAGCAGCAGCTGAAAGCAATCAGCTGTTCCATTAGGCAGGTGTGCATGTCTCAGCGGTGCGTCAGTATAAAAACATAGAGATCACTGTGATCGGGGCTGCTGCAAGGCCTGCCGTTTTCACAGCACCTTTGATTTATAGTTTGTTGTATTGTGTTTTATTTTTAGTGTCTTTTACAGTCCCGTCCTCTGTGCGCTACCATCGCTGGTAGGGTCACATGACATTATTGTTTGTTTTTTTGTTTTATGTGCTAATAAATACTGAGCGCCGTGCTGGCATGTTTCACTGAAATTCTGTGTCTCCATGCCTCCATTCTGGCTCTCACCTGCCTGTCTGCCTGCTTCAGTGCGGGAACAACATGTAGGAATGCCACAACAGTAAATCACTCCCAATGCAATCCCAGAATCCCAGTCCACTCTGATAAGCCCATTTCACAATGGCATGCCCTACCAGAAGTGTAGTGTTAATAAAACACACCTCCTCAATGAAGAACTCATTGGGTGGGCTCAGAGAGATTCTGAGAATATATTACAAGGCAAACATGTGAATTCTTACCCCAAACCTTCTTGTGTTTACTTGTTTAGGGGGCAACCAGACAGTGGAAGATGCGTTGCCTACTCTTCCCAACTACTGGAACTTCACCTGGACGCTTCAGGATGATTCGCAACTTCCTGCAGAGAGAGTGCAAACTGGTAAGGAGATTTAACCAAGTATCCTTTCCCTGCTAATATCCATCCAATCTCATAAACCATTTGGATGATCAAGCCATGTATGTACACTAAGGCAGGCAACTAGGACTGAAGAGTAAAACCTGAACTCAACTGAAAGCACCAGAATATTTGCAAACATCAAAATAAAGTTCATGGGGTACAGAAAAGCCTTTGTTGCTGCAGTCAAAATTTTGAATAGATTTGTTTTTTGGCCCACAAGCTGGGATGTATTCAAACCCTGGATCTTTATTCTTGTCCCTAATCACTCCCCTTGACAAATGCCTTGCAGTATTAACTAAGAAGTTTTTTTTTTGTTTATGTTTTTGTTTTTTGTTGCTCTCCTGTTTATATTGTATATAACCTTGGAATGTCAAAGCTGTTAAGTAATTAAGTATATTAATTATTTTCATGACACATGGATCTCTCTGATAGACTGCAGTCATACAATTTATTAGCTTAAAATTATGTCGGGGGGAGTGACTGAGGGGTGTTAGATTCTATTACATTTTTTAAACTTTTAAACTTTAACATTAAACATGTTTAAATAGTTGACCTTTAACATATTGTGAATATTGCTAAGCACTCAGATATCCCATAACAAGAAGCTCTCCAATATAGTTTAAAATGAATGACAACAATTTTAATGGGCATAAGACTACGTGTATACCATGTGTACTGTATATAGTATAAACAATGAACAAATACTGAATGATAAATAATGTGTAAACATTTATACTGTACTAACATCTATAGTTCCCATACATATTTCTGATAACCGGGGGATTGTGGTTCTAGAGTACGTGGTGCTGTGCAGGGAAGTACTCGGGTGATTGCTGGCTCTGTAGCGACAGCTCCAGGGTGCTCACTCCTCCTCTGCAACACAAAACACACATGTAACATACGTCAGCGCAAGGTGGCATACTGACGTAGCTGCTTCCCCTTTGTACCCACAAACTCCTATCTGCAATCAACCCGTCGCCATGGTTTCTCCAATAGAGGCCCGCCCTGCAGCTGATTGCAATAGTCTTTCCGGGTACGTGCAACTACGCGCTCCCCCTAATATGGTCACCTCCCGGTTTCCACCTACCGTCAAGGCGGTCCATCTAGGAGGCAGCATACCACCATCCTTACACAGCGCCCTTTCTGGTTGGGAGGGAGATTTACAACATTGATCCTTTCTCTCTTTATCACAGCCACCTGTTTCTATTTTAGGTTAAAGTAAGTTTCCATGGTCTATGCCTTTTTCACAGGAAATGTGGTATACTTGCACTTTCTGGGTCATTACCCTCAGCAGTGTCTTCTGGGTCATAGCATATTACTGGCTGAAAGCATGCCAGTCAATTGGGGGAAAGAGTTGATTGGTTATTGACAGAAAAGACGCTATTGAAGGTGTGGGAACAATTTCAGAAATGCAGGTGCAATGACCAGGCAAGTGCAACGCTATCTGAAAACATTGCTACCATACAGATGTTTCTTTAAGCATGTGCAGTATCAGATATCATGTTTTAAAATAAAGATACATGTTTACAATAACATGGGTTTCTTTCAAAACTGGACATTTGAGACATTTATAGTGAATGAAAGTGCACAGCAGGTAAGATTTATGGAATTATTTTGTCAGCTGCAATCACAAGGTGCAGGGAAATTACAGCTCTGAGATGCTGAGGTGGGTGTTTATGGAATCTGAAGAAGTGTTCTAGAATGTTTATATGTATTATTTATACATCACAGTCACTCTCCACTATAGGCAATAGCCACACATTGATTGTTACACTGTTCTAGCACTTGAGGTATTAACTGTATCATGTACATTTTATCCTTACAATAAGCAATAGTAAAGCATGATGCACATACAGATTCATTTATTTTTCATGACAGATTTCAGCTATGTTGGATTTCACTGCAGGGTGTTCATGGTTAAACTTTTTTTATTTTTTGCATCCTAGGTGTGCTGAATTTCAAAGGTGTGTCTTTTCAAATTTAGACAGGAGAGAATAAGAAGCAGTTTTGAATGTAGAGCAGGCACACAGCGATTTGAGAGTCCCAAGTCAATGCACTATAGTGGTTGAAGAGTCCGGAAATCATGAGAACAGGTGTGCAGGGACTACAATAGAAACAGTGACGCACAGGTATTTAATGTGTAAAAAAATAACATTTCATTTACAAAATAGAGAGGGATATTTCAGGAATTGTACCCTCCAGGAGGCACGCGGTAACCGCTTTGTTCTTAGTGATGAATTAAGAGAGGCCGGTTAGCTCTGGCAGGTTAAAACATACTTGAACTTGACTTCAGTGTTATAAAAGGAAAGCTCTATAGCTGTCTATTATTCTCTATTATAGAGTAGATATAGTCTGGGATCCAGACACTCTGAACTGATGGACCTGACATGTTCTGCTAAACTCGGCAGGCCAGTTTTTTTTCTTAGTTTAGACCCTTAGACCCTGAAGGATATGAATCATTGTAGTGCCCCCTTGTGTGAACGGCATGCCAGTTTATTTTATAATACACCATTAGGGATGCAGCCTTTCAACGACTAGGTTGAAAATGTGTTAGTCGCAGATTTTACAAAGTTGTATACTTGACCTATCCATCACTGCAGACAGATTGTCAGTACTGATGCTGAAAACCTTTTCTTCAGCCGCAGCTCCCAAATCAGCAAAGGTATAAGACCAGTGGTCTTCAAAGCTGTGTTGTGGGCAAATTTGTGCCCATAAGACCAGAGTGTTGTGCCTGCAACGGCAACTGACATGTATGAATTACTGCAATACTGACATACAGATGAAGGGGAGAAACCGCCACTGTATTCTACTGCTGTATGCTTTAATCTCTGCTTTTGTGCAATTAGTTAAATCTGTATTCCAGTGTAATTTTATTTAACATTTGTAATAAGAAGTTGGTTAAACATCGAGTTCCATTGTCCTCACTCCTTACCTTTCAACAGCAGCCTTGTAAAAGTTTGTCACAGCATTGTATGCATGGTATTTTTACAGTTTTACCATGCTTTTCCTCTGGTTATACCATAGTTTATCCTGGTGTTCCATTCTTATTAATATACTTTACCATACCTCTCTATTCTTTACAATGCTTACCCGTGCTTTACCATGCTTTCACTGTGCTTTATTACATGTTGCTGTGCTTTTACTATCAATCAATCAATCAATATTTATTTTATAGTGGACCACCATCACAAAGCGCTTTACAAGACAGTGAGGAACAATGCATAATACATTAAATACAGTGAAATACAGGGCATAGTACATTAAATACAAACAGTAAAAAAAATGCAAATACATTAAATACAGGCATAATACATTAAATACAAGGCTAGGATGTGAATTCTAAACATTGTGGATGTATATGTGTCATGCAGAATCATACAAATAAGATGGAGTGAAAAACCTGAAATAGCAATTTAGACAACAGCTAATAACAGCATGGATGTCAAGTCTGAAGGTTTTTCACAATTTTGAGAGTCTCACGGCCATGCAATGGATTCTCATGTTTGTGCATAAATTTGTTATTGTTTGCGAGGCTGAGAAATCCTTTTATACATGATACAGTGGTAAATCCAATACGACTGTCCAAGCAGATTATTTCATCTGGGGGGGGGGGGGTCACCATGAACAGGTGTACATTACCATTCTATATTCCTGTAGCTGCTATGCAAACTCCCCCCTTCCTCCAAAGATAGAATTGCCTTGTTGTCTCAAACTGACTGATTTGTCTGCACAAGCCTTCTATGTATCTGTATAAAACACGTCATTACTCTGACAGAGTTGAAGGAGAGGCTGTCAGACTGTCACTGTCTTGTTCACACAGAAATTACCACCGCAATAAAAGAGAAATGGACATCAATTAGAATTTAATTATTAAAGCCGAACAATGTAATGTTCTTTATGATGCTAGTGTCAGTGGTTATAAAGACAATAAAAAGAAAGATGCCATATGGAAAGAAATAACAGAACAATTGGAAATTGATGGCATGTCTTGCTCTCTTTATTTCACCTTAATTTCAGTCAAAGTGACAGGGAGCACCACACACTGGTTTCGTATTTCTGTAAAATGACGCTTCTTTGTTTTAATAATGTTGACCAATAATAATAATCTCATTCACATACTAACTGAAGATTTTATTAAAATCAATAAAAAATTGCTGGGGAGTTGGTTCCAGACCCTCACAATTCACTGTGCAGAAAAGTGCCTCCTATTTTCTGTTCTGAATGCCCCTTTATCTAATCTCCATTTGTGATCCCTGGTCCTTGTTTCTTTTTTCAGGTCGAAAAGGTCCCTTGGGTTGACATTGTCAGTGCCTTTTAGAATTTTGAATGCTTGAATCAGATCACCACGTAGTCTTCTTTGTTCAAGACTGAATAGATTCAATTCTTTTAGTCTGTCTGCATATGACATGCCTTTTAAACCCAGAATAATTCTGGTCGCTCTTCTTTGCACTCTTTCTAGACAGAAATATCCTTTTTGTAGCGAGGTGATCAGAACTGAATACAGTATTCTAGATGAGGTCTTACTAATGCATTGTAAAGTTTTAACATTACTTCCCTTGATTTAAAGTCAACACTTTTCACTATATATCTGAGCATCTTGTTGGCCTTTTTTATAGCTGCCCCCCATTGTCTAGATGAAGACATTTCTGAGTCAACATAAACTTCTAGGTCTTTTTCATAGATTCCTTCTTCAATTTCAGTATCTCCCATATGATATTTATAATGCACATTTTTGTTGCCTGCATGCAGTACCTTACACTGTTCTCTATTAAATGTCATTTTGTCTGCCCAGTTCTGAATGCTGTCTAGATCATTTTGAATGACCTTTGCTGCTGCAACGGTGTTTGCCACTCCTCCTATTTTTGTGTCGCCTGCAAATTTAACAAGTTTGCTTACTATACCAGAATCTAAGTCATTAATGTAGATTACGAATAGCAGAGGACCTAATACTGATCCCTGTGGTACGCCACTGGTTACCTCGCTCCATTTTGAGGTGTCTCCTCTAATCAGTACTTTCTGTTTTCTACATGTTAACCACTCCCTAATCCATGTGCATGCATTTCCTTGGATCCCTACTGCGTTCAGTTTGAGAATTAATGTAATGGATGTAATTTGTTCAGTCTTGCTGATCTCTATATGTGGCTTGGAAGCCTTGTGTCTCTTAATGGAATACTAAACCAGTTGTAATTGATATTATTCCCCTCTACAGCATGACAAGATAACTATGAATCTTGCATATCATTTTGTATCTGCTGACAGCAACCTTGTATAATTAAATTGCATATTTTGAAGTACTTGCACATGTTAATTTTAATATTACTTATTTTTCCTAAAAGAAGAAAAAAAAAAGTATGAAACAATGTAATACACTTCCATTCATCTAAATTAACTGTCTGGGTTGTTTATTTCTGGTTTGGTAAGTTTATTGCTGCTAGTGATGATTTAAAGTAAAGAGCTTTGAAAGTCCATCCCAGAGGATTTCAATGCCCATGTTCTGTATGAACACTGATTAAAAACATTTTATGCAAGCATGAAAGAAACTGTAAAAGTTGTTTCAGCCAAATTGCCTTCATCAGGAGATGTCTGTCAGAAGATCCAAGAGCTTTTTACATAAAACATTCCAGTCCAATTTTATCTTCAATAAATGAGAAATATGTGTGCATGATATGTGTGCATAATGTTTTTTAGCGACAATAAACTACCAACTAATTAAAGTTTAATACATAATTATGTGCTACTGTAATTATTGGACAATTATTGTTCCTTAAACATTTTACCTCATTTTGGTACAACTATTACCCGATTCTCACTGCCTAATGTGCAGTCGACATGTGTTGAAAACATAATTGTGAATGACAATTTGAGTTTTCGATACTTAATGTTTGGTACACAGCTGTATTCTTTGATTTTCTTGGTGACATGGTGTTGTCCAGTAAAAAAAGAACCCTTTCACTACTGTATTGTTTCAAGTACTGGACACATCTATTAGACACATGATTTAACATAGTGGCTTTATAGTAGCTAGACTGCTGTATTGTTTGATCATTATAATTAAGTTGCATCACTGGTAGTGTTCAGTAAACAAATACTATCCACATTGTTTTAACCTCTGCACATATCAATGGTTCAGATATTTTTCACATTTTGTTTCATGTTTAAAAACCATTCGATCTGCTATGCCCTTTTGATTATTCCCCCAGGGATGCTTTGTTTTTGTTCACAAAAACTCCCATGTCTATTTTTTTCTTATTTGTCTAAATGCTTTGGGCAGTTTAAAGTATTGCCATCAATATTTCATGTTTGCAGTGACAAAAGAGATCCTTTACTTGCAATTCTTTTTTTTTGATGGTAAATGGAAATAATTTGTCACCAACAAATTCCAATAGCACTCATTGCATGGTGGTAGTGCAGGCTCCATTATGGCCTTGAGGTCTGTGATATATGACTAGAGAATATAAAGCAGCAATTTCGGTATCTTCAAGGAGGAAGGAACTAGTTTGTACCACAGTAAACAAAATCTCTCAGGAGTAAAATAAACCAAGTACCTCATCAAATCACCTGTCAAAGGAGGGAACTGTGCAAGGTGACATCTCTTATAACAATAACATACATCCTCATTTAGCAGGCTGAATAATGTTGATGGTGTTTCGTGCCGTTCTCTCCTGTTGCAGAGATCAGTTGTGATTTTGAAGCCCCCTGTGATTTGGAATATGCCTCAACTGCAGATGAATCCAACTGGAGGGTGACGTCAGCCAAGGACCTCTCCAAGGAGGGAAATTCCAGAGCTCCCAAAGAGGATTTCTCAGAGAAATGGGTGGAAGGTAAGGAAACAACATTGAGCAGATCATGTGTATTGGTTTTTGGCAGCATTACTGTATGATTATCTGATGGTGTGGTTCTTCATTTGCTGTAATTGTTTGTTGGGACGAAGATGGGTTTTTCATGTTTGAGGTTTGAGTCTTTTTTTTTTTAATTAGCTGGAAAACAAAAGAATGATTTGCACCGCAGTAAACAAAATCTGTTATCAATAAAATAAAACAAGTACCCTATCAAATCCCTTATTAAAGACACGTGAAAGTAGAAAGTAGAAAGTGTGTTATTAAGTTCCAAGCTGTCTTTGTTTGAATATTTGTTCTAGCACTACCATAGACAGCTGTCATATCTGATTCTGACTCATTTTTTAAAGTCCCAACAGAGAATTCATCCCACACAACAATTACAGCACCACATGTAGGGCCATTCACAAATTGTTATTGGTACATTTTATTTCTGAAAGAAAAACAAACACCAATTACAAAATGTTGGAGGTGTTTATTTCTGATTTACTAAGTTGATTTGGTGTTATTTATTATTATTATTATTATTATATATTTCTTAGCAGACGCCCTTACCCAGGGCGACTTACAATTGTTACAAGATATCACATTATTTTTTTACATACAATTACCCATTTCTACAGTTGGGTTTTTACTGGAGCAATCTAGGTAAAGTACCTTGCTCAAGGGTACAGCAGCAGTGTCCCCCCATCAGGGATTGAACCCACGACCCTCCGGTCAAGAGTCCAGAGCCCTAACCACTACTCCACACTGCTGCCTACGATCCTTTCTGAGCTGTGGTTTTCTGCAGTATACCATGGTAAAAGCATATTAAGTGTAGTAATTAAGCAATAACAGACAAGAAGGTGCGGGTTGTACTGATACAGCCCACGCCTTCAATTGTGTCATTGCACTTAGAAAATAGCTTAAAAATATTATTTTACTAAAACAAAACAAAACAAAACATGCTAAATTTTAAACTTTAAATGACATTTCATTGAATATGTCCTTCCACCAATACAAAATAGTCCCTAGACTGTCTCTAGAGGGCTACTAGGTGGCTAGAAGCACTTATTACAGCTGAATTATTTGTTAATTTACTTTGTAGATATGTAAATGTGTTTTCCTATTTCTTTGATACTGCAGCTTAAATGTATTGGGTTTTTTTTTCTATAAAGAAGAACTAAAGAAATATATAAAATACAACTGCCTACTTGTATTTTTACACACATTGGTATGTCAATTTGAAATTACTGTTCCCATACAATAATTACACTCTGTACCTTCAAATTTTAAATGTAAAGCCTTTGTTTATGTTCACCACTGTGACAGGGTGCTCGTGTCACATGTGTGGGTAACCGCAGCTTAAGCAACACAGAGAGACATTGGAGGTGGAGTTGAAACGCCAGCACAGGCGCACAGGATTTATTAATACAAAACAGAAAGTAAATAAAGGGGTCATGTGACGTTACCAGCGATGGTAACGCACAGAGGACACATACAGCAAGCTGTACAAAAATACAAATAAAACACAGTACAAGAACTACAAATAAAAGGTGCCACACAGGGGCGAGCACTAGCCTTTTAAACCAGGCGTCCTGCTCCAGGAACCGGCTACACTATGTAACCCTCTCTGTACATTACTTCCTGGGATCACTATCCCCTAAACTAACCTACTTATGAGCTGGTATTCATACGACAACTCTTACTGCTTCATAAGGCCTTGGCACAAGGTATTTTGCTTTATTACAGCAGCTTAGATTCACTCGTGTACCAGTTCTCTGCGCATGGAAACCACATTTTGACAAAATTTCACTATTAATCTTCAAAAACAGCACAAGTACTTTACGCATATCAAATTTACATATCAAACCCCACCTTTCCCCTTCATTTGCATGAAGTCGGGTGAAAAGCCTGGTTTACTCGAGTAAAATAAACTGAGCGAATGGAAACTCAAAAAAGTATTTTACACGAGACATTTCTCTTGAAAAAATGTCTCAAGCTAAAAAAGAAACCTGCATTAAAACTTCACCATTTTTTACCTGAATACTTCTTGAATAGACAACTTACGCAACTGTTGATCGTCCGCATTCGGTGATAAAGCCAGAGACTTCAAAGGAATTGTTGCCAACCAGATCAAAATTTCATGACTTTAAAAGAAAATGCAAAGAGATTAATTGACATTTCAAATTTGTACGATTCCGTTTACTTTCTTATGTGTTAATATCATTGTGGCCTGTAGCTGTTGACCCAGACCCACTTTGATATTAATGCATGGAATGAAATGAGCCATATTTCATGTGTTTTATGTAAAAAATATATAGTTTTATAGTTATTTCAGAAACTTCGATCCCTACTTTAATAAAAAGTATATAAATTGTATATATTTTACTTGAAATACATATGTCTGTGGGGGACCATTTTTACTGTAGACCAAAAATACGCCACACATAACCCTTCCCCTTACCAAATGGTAACCCTGCTGACATTTCCTGAAACTGCTGGTTTAGCATTTGGAACTAGTATTTGTTTGCCTCTTCCTGGGCACCCAGTAGTTATATGTAATCCCAGACAAGGTTCACAGCAAATAATAGTGTAGAAAAGAAACCTTTTACATGCTGTGGTGTGCTAATGGTTATGCTATGGTTTCTTCAGGGTAATAAATATTTCTGGTGTACCATTATTATTTTTCAGAACCTGAAACATGCAGTAATTTACACTTTCAATATGGATGACTTTCTTCAAACATGTATTAGGCAGGCTTTGCAGTTGCTATTTGCTATTAAAGTATGAATCTCTTAACTGCTGAGGTGAATGGACCATCTATTTCCAATCCTTGAAAACAAAAGCTGATAAACTGCATTACAGCACCCGAGGTCTGAGAAGCCTGATGGATTCTCAGATCACAAATTGGAAGGAGATTGTCCTGAAATATTAATATATATTTCCAAAGGGCACTAATGTGGTCTTTCCCCTCTTATCACTGGCAAAAAAATTGGATTTGGTTTTTGTTATATTTGAATGCATTGCATTATCTCAGATTACGGCAGTGAATGGAGTTTTTTTTTTTTTCAGGACTTTAAATGCTCAGTCATTTTTAGGCTTGCATACAGTATATCTCCTTGTTGGTATTCTTTGTCTGTGTGTTTGTTTCTGTTATTTTGCAAATTTGTTGTGTCCCTAATTTTAGTGACCAAAGTGCATAAGCTTTCACCCACAAAGAAGCATTTCTTAACCATCACCATCTAACGTACCCCTTGTCACAAACTTGAAATTAAGAAACACTACTCTTGAGTAAAATCGTATTTATATAATTATTAATAATTATTTATTTATTATTTGACTGACAATATCATTTTTTTTTGAGGGCACAATGCAAGTAGCAGAAGCATGAAACTGGAAATGCTAAACAGTAGGTTTAAAAATATCTTTGAAAGGAAGCAATATGTACGCATCAATTCAAAAGCAGAAAGGGAATTCTAAGAAATACCAGCAATCCAAAGTAACTGTAATGAGATGTAATTTGTGCGAGGCCTTTGAACCTCACACAAGCCTTTATCCCACTGAGTTTTCCATATAGATGGCAGCATCATGGCAGTAACAGCATAGACACTGTACGGTACGTTTTACTCTGGCTGTGTGTGGTCATTTCTGTTGGACTAAAGCACAGACAGGGTGAATCTGTTCATAAGAATATAAGAGAATGTAGAGTAATAGAAGGCCATTCGACCCATTCGTAGCTGAAACCTTTTGCAGTTTGCTCTGCAAGATATTACAGTATTTTCCTCTTTTGTTTTAATGATTAGTAGCCAGCTCAGCGGGGTAGAAAAATTTTTAAGTCTCTGGAAAACATGATTTGTAATACATTGTATTTATATTGCAAGTGAGCATTTACAACTCACTGTTCTGCAAGTTTAATACCACATCAGAATGGTGTCTTGGTTTGAGCTACTCCATTAATTAAGCAGCTTTGTTTAGACAGGGTTCTGTTTCAGTATTTACCATACAGTGGCAAATCATTAAGACAGTTGACAAATTAGAAACAGACAGAAAAAGAGAGTGGAGTTGCAGGATTGGGAATAACAACAACAAAAAAAACAATAGAGGTATAATGTTGTTATGGTAATTAGAGACAGAGACCATGGTTACCGTATTAACAAAATGAAATCTACATGGCAAAAAGCAGTCCTTTTTTTTAACCTTTTTTCCGCCAGAATAAAAATATTTTTTGTAACATAGTTTATGGCTTCCTCAGGGGACAAAGTTTCAAATTATTGGAGACAGAATTAGGACACAGGTAGGCAGAGTTGTAAGGGTATGTAATGGGTCACCTAACCATGTTGTTGATGCTGAATCAATGGGATCTTTTAGGCCCTGACTTTACAAAGTTTTGAGATCAATCAGCTACATTGGTGGGCCACCTCTCTTTTGATAAACATTCTTAGGCAGTATGTAAAATCATTGAAGAAAGACAAAAGGCTCCACATTCCAGTGATGGCTAAATCTATCACTAAATACTACAACCAACTCATTGCAGTCTGTGCTGCAGACCACTACGTGGCACCATTCTACTGCATCCTGTTTAAAAAAAAGAATAATCAGCAATCAAGAAGTATCAATTCCATTTGAGACAAGAGCGCTAATTATGAAGACAAATGGGTTTTGATTGTAATCTGCTCCCTGGTGGGGAGGGGGAATAATTGCTCATGTTCCTTGGGCCATTTGTGGATTGTGCAGGGCTAATGGATGTCTGACGCCTTTCTGTTGGCAGATTTGCTCTTCTAGCGTGCCAAATGGGCCCCCCCTGCTCCCGCTCACAATAACAGCACACAGATCACAATTGAATTAGCACCCTGACCTGTGATCAGGATGCACTTCTTCAGTCCCACTCCATCAGCTGCTGGCCAGACCCCTGCCAGACCTGCGACTATAGCCAGAGGCACTGCTGTTGTACTGTGCATGGAAGGGCTGTTTTTTTCCCAGTTAAGACCAGATGCACTTGTCAAAGGAAAGGTCAGACTGAAACTGAATGCGTTCCAGGAATAGAATTAGCAGCTCACCACCTTCCTGAACCAAGTGGAAAGAACTCTTGAACTCAATGCAGGCAGTGAAGCTTAGTACATAGCAAACAGCAACTAAAAGAAATTCTAAGGGTTTAGGTAGCAGGAAGCTACCAATTTTATTTTTTATTTTATTTCACTTTAATTGGGGATATACACATATTTTTCAAGCTATGGATCAATACAAATGATACTGTGGTTTCCTGGTATATATTCACTTCATGTTCTGAACGTCACCCTAATTTAAGGGGACGTTTAAATATTATGTCATTACCAGAAGAATGATGAACGGTGATGGGGGGAGTGTTCAACGCTGTGATAACATGATCAGAATTCTGCCACCAAAATACAAAAAAATATAATAATGAAAATGAAAGTCTGATATTTATTTTTCAGCAAAAAGACCTACATTGACAAAGTTTTGAGAAATCAGATGCTAGGATCTGGACGAGCACTTATCTTGTGTTACTCTATTTTTTATTTATTTATTGCCAGTCCGTGTACATCCACTTATTCAGTTGCACCTGCTGCATGGTAGTGGTACAATATTCATCTTCCTAAATTTAGAACTGACCTGATCAGAGGCAACACATGAGCGTTGAAAGTAGGGGGGCACAACGGGGTTAGGGCAGAAACCAAAAATTGTTTTTGAGTGCTAAAGCTGATTTTGATGTCATTCTATGATATTTTGTAGTAGCATATGGGAGTTGTTTTGTGTAAAAGAAGTTGGTCATATGATTCATACGTGCATTAAAAAAAAATCTTAAATAACTAACTTGTTCTTATTATATGCTAAACCGTTAAGGCTAATTCGTAATAACAGGTGACTCTGACCGTGGGAATTATTTAAACATCTGGCAAGGGCACACTTGTTTACTTTTTACTTTTTTTTAATGCCACATGCTTTGTAACCACGAAACTAATAGCTGTGGCACATACTTAAAACATTTCACAATAACAAATACTATATATATATACACATATATATAACTATATATAACTATATATAACTATATATATATATATATATATATATATATATATATATATATATATATATATTAAAAGTAACAACCTTACCTTGTCAAACAAACCGCAGGCATCTTTTTTTGCTTGTGAACCTTGTAATAACGTCGCCTATGTTAAGAGATTAGCCTTTTTCAATTTGCAGTATTACCAGGGCAGAAACACAAGCATCTGTCATTGTAGTCCTCAGATAAGTTTTCAGTTGCTGCAAGGACAAAAAGCTTCTCTCGACAGACGCTGTCGTGTACTAGGATAGTCAAATTAACACAGTCGATGTTGCGGTCAGTAGGGGTAAAAGGTCAGTTACATGAAAACAGTGCCAGATTCATCGACAAGGAAATTAACTTTGTGAGGTGAAGGGTCAGAGCACCCCTATGCTATGCCGTGGATGTTAGAGGCTTTTAAAGGGAACTGCAAAGTGCAGCACCGACCTATATTAACACTTGCTGTCGGTGCTAGAGAAATAACATTACCGAAAATCTAGGGTGGGAACATGAAGTTTTAATGGGGTCTATTTAATGGTCTAAACAGTGGTGAATCTTAATACTGCCATTCTGTAACTGTATTAATCCTGCTGGTGTATTCATTCCCTCAGGGTGATTTTATTGAGTCACTTACATGTAACAAAGATACAGTAGAACTATTATCCAAACTAACAGAGACCAGGGGGTGTTCAGATAACTGAATTGTTTGGATGATTGCATTACAGCTAGTCATTGATATAACTGGCCCAATCAAGAAACCTTTAAAGCAAAATTTAATGCAACCACTTTATCAGCATAGAGCACTGCTCTGTGATGTAAATAACAGAGGTTGAGGGCTGAACAGCACATTTTCACTGCCATTATAAAAGTTCTATAGTAATAACATAGCAAAGTGCTGTAAAGCATAAGCATTATAAAGTACAGACAGGTACAGTAAATCATATTAAAAGACATGGTAAACTGGTAAATATGTAGTATAACCATGGGAAAATCATGGGAAACTGCAACATTTCCCTAGGTTACCAATAGGCTGTTCGGATAGCAGAGATGTTCGGATAATTGAACCATAATCAAACTATATTGAAAACAGTGTTGGCTAGAAGTCACCTTTTTGTCACCAGAGATCAATTTACAGTACACTGGTGATTTGACTAATTCGGAACAGTTGTATTATTTTGTAGTGAAATTATATTATGTAAATCAAATGTATTTGTTTTGCCGGGTAAGCTGGCCATAGCGCAGAAGGTCAGGGGTGTGCTTTGTATCTCTGTAATTAATGTCATAAATTTAAATGCGGGGCTTCATTCTGCAACAATCTGGCCTGGCAAATACAATTACGAGTTTAAATAACGAGTCTCATTGAAGAAAATGCTGGCTGGTGCATGCTGATTTCAGGGGAAACGTATTTACCATGAAAGGACAGCTCTGTTAACATCCACACATTTCAGTTCCACAGAGATCTCCTTTCCAGTAAGACAATTCTTAATCCGCTGCAGAGCTTTACAATAATGTAGTTACCTTTTTTCATTTGCTGCAAATTAATTTCATTTCATCAAGCCTGGGTACAAGAAACAGAGAGGGGTAATGAGACCGAGAGGGATAATGATACTTGTCTGGAAATCAGGAGCGACGGAAACAGTGTTGACAGAGATATATTACATGTTTGCGTAAAGGATTACAATGTGTAATATTCACACTCTACAAGGCTTGGAGACACATACAACCAACTGTGAGATGTTAGTTGCACACAATGTGTAAATAGGCATGCTTTTGAGTGTTCCGCATAATAGAAACATTTTGTTATGAACATTTATAGCACTGACATATTGATTTTCTGTAATACAGTCTCTAGTGCAAGGCAGTATCAGTGATGATGAGCAAGACAGCAGATATGTCAGGGTTTGATAGGTGATTGCCATAGTAGGCTGGTCTAGGTGGTTAGTGCTGAGGGAGTGGAAGGCAGAAAGGTCTAGTGGTTAGAGCTAATACGAAAAAAAGGGGCTGGGAGGCAGTGTGATCTAGTCACTTAAAGTTTTTAAGTCAAGGTTAAAAACTAATTTTTTAGATTAGCTTTTGAATCCTGATTTTATGTATCAGTCTATTATTATTTTTAAACTTGTTCACTGTATTTCTGTTTTTAAACAGTTGTGGCTTACTTTTTATTAATATTACCAATTTTGCTGTAAAAATTGTGTTTAATTCTGTATTTTGTTTTTTTTATTGTATTGTAAAGCACTTTGAGACACTTTGTGTGAAAGTTGCTATATAAATAAATAAACTTTAGTGATAGCGGCTGAAGGACTGGGAGGGAGGCAGTTTGGTGTGGTGGTTAGAGTTGAGAGACTTGGAGGGAGGGCGGGAGGTAGTGTGGTCTAGTGGTGAGAGCTAAAGAACTGAGAGGCAGTGTGGTCTAGTGGTTAGAGCTTATGTACTGCCATAAAAACAGATTCAAATTTGTCTGGGCTGTTATCAGGGGGGAAAAGACAGGCATTTCTCATCTGAGAGCTAATAAAAGGTTAAGTGCCACTTTACTGATTTGTTTGGTCCTTTAGAACCAAGAACGTGCACCCCCCCTTTTAATTACTGGAGCACTTTTGTTTTATTATTCTCTGAGCCTAAAGCATTTGTTATCAGGAAGCAAGTCAGGTTCACATTTGGTTAAAATAGAATGCATTCCATTGATATAATAAAAAAATTCTCAGTTGAATGCTCACAATCTGGATCTTATTAAGCATGTAACATTGGTGCCAGTGCCCACAACATGCTCAATTCAAGTCAGAATGCAGATTCCACACTTCAGACTTCAGTAAGAATAGGAACAAATGACCGATCCTTCCTTCCTTCCATCCATCTCTCAGATTTATAGACCTTCTATTGGTGATTGTCAAGCATATGTATTATGTTAACTAGACAGGATTGATCTGTCGAAATGCAACATCTGATTCTGGGGTCCCAATATATTGATTGTTGGAGACAGGAAGATGTTAAACGGGGACGTTAATTAGGGAGTGCGTGGGTGAAACCGTTTAATTAAATTATGTATGGCAAGGGTACATTTAGCCAGTGCATCCTAACAGTGTATTATAACTGCGTAGAACTCTCCCAGAAAACAGTTCCTAATAGTATGAATCATCCTGGTTTTGTGTAAATTAGACAGTGGGGTACATTTTAATGAGGAGGATAATGTCAGATCAGACCATGGGAGGGTTCCGTGGATGAGGCGTACGAGAGCCTGGGAAATAATGACCTAAGATGAAACAGCAATGGTAATAGGATTAAACCAGTAGAACATGATATATTTAAAAAAAGCAGATCACATTAATTATGAACTTAATAAGGGGTTTAATGAATCAATATGTAACTCAGGAATATATTGTTAAGGAGACATGTTTTTAATTGTATTTTAAAAGTGCATCTTAGTTCCACATGTTGCTCCTTTCCTTGAGTCAACAATAAAAGAGCCCTTCAAAATAAAATCAAACCACTTTTCCTAACCTCTCGTTTCTTCCCTGTGAACAGGCACCGTTGTGGTGCAGCCTTTAACGTCTGTAAAAATAGCAGGCAGAGGCAAAAGGAGGCAGTTCAGGCACTTTCTTGTGCATATTTATTTACAGAAAACAATAAAAAGTGTTCACGAAATAAATGGTACTATGGTACAACTATATACATGATATCCCAGGAAGAGCAAGGTTATTAACGAGGGCTATACTTGTAAGCAGGCAGAGCTGTAGAGGCTGGGCTGGCAGGTAATCGTCTCTGGTTGTTCTGGAGGTAGTTACCTACCGAAATAAAAGGAGAATTGTAGTCCTTTGTCTGCTTGTTGTGCTCTGCTTGTTCTGCTGTGCTCTGCTCTGCTCCTTGCCCAGGCAGATGCACAGATGAGGGGCAAGGGCAGAGTCTAATTAGCGGATTAAAAAAAAAAAAAAAAAAAAAAGTCTCTGTTTTCTTTAATGTTTCTTACCAAAAAAACACCAGAATGTTCATCAGCTGTCTGTTTTTTGTCTCTTTCCAAGAGACACGCGCAATAATCAAATTACACAGAATTAGAGAGGGGAGTAGTGGTTAGGGCTCTGGACTCTTGACCGGAGGGTCGTGGGTTCAATCCCAGGTGGGGGACACTGCTGCTGTACCCTCGAGCAAGGTACTTTACCTAAATTGCTCCAGTAAAAACCCAACTGTATAAATGGGTAATTGTATGTAAAAATAATGTGTAAAAAATAATGTAATTGTATGTAAAAAATAATATTGATATCTTGTTACAATTGTAAGTCACCCTGGATAAGGGCGTCTGCTAAAAAACAAATACTAATAATAATAGAGAGGCCACTATGGGAAGCGCACAGTTTATCATTACAATATGTCATAGCCATCCTCTTTCTGAGATTATTTGTTCCTGCACTTCCTTTCACAAAAGGGAATTTTCAACCCATTTCACTCTCAAGCACTTCACTAATCCCTGTAATGGACAATGGACTGTGCTGTTTCAAGCAGACCCATTTGGATAAACAATATACGTTGTTTATATCCAATATTATTATTTTTTGTGGGCCGGACATGTAGCAAGAAGAACAGGCCATCGCTGGACCAAGGAGATACTAGACTGGATCCCAAGAGATATAAAGTGACCAGGAAGAAGACCTCCAGGAAGATGGCAAGATGAAATTAGGAAACTCAGCAGACAGGCTTTTGTGGAAGAATCTTGGGGAGGCCTTCATCCAGTAGTGGATTGAAAAAGGCTGAAGATGATGATGATGATATATATAATATAAATATACTTCAATGGAAAGATTCCTCGCATTCTAACTACAGTTGAGCTAGGGGGATATAATCCCTGATATATCCCTGCGGACTCACCGTGCAGCCACCCAAGAGCTACAGCATCGGAGGACAACGCAGCTCTCAGGCAGCTTACAGGCAAGCCCGCAGGCGCCCGGCCAGACTACAGGGGTCGCTGGTGCGCGGTGAGCCGAAGACACCCTGGCCGACTTAACCCTCCCTCGGCCAATTTAGCGCCGCCCCCGGGAAGTTCCCGTCCATGGTCGGCTGTGGAATAGCCTGGACCCGAATTCGCGACGTCCAGACTATAGAGCGCATCCTGCCCTCCATGTGGAGCGCCTTTACTGGATGCGCCACTCGGGAGCCCCCCAAAACTGCAATTCTACATCTGCCAATAATGTCTTTTGTTCTCTGTTTTCAAATAAAAGTATACAGTTTTAAAACGCTGTTTTGTACACATTTTATAGAGAAGATCGTTGTTATGGAGGACTATATTTGTAGAACGTTCATTTTAGAGTGCTTATGTGGACAGATACGTAAAAAAAAGGAAACCTAAATAAATTCTGTTAAAATCAATACAAATTATAGTTAATTGTGCTGTAACATTGAAGTATATAAGCAAGAAGACCCTCCACATCGGGCATTACCAGGCATTATAAGACTGTTTGGTTGCAATAGTTTGGTTTGGTTGCCTGGTAATGCCCTCTGTGTCGGGTCTTATTGCTTATATATATATATATATATATATATATATATATATATATATATATATATATATATATATATATATATATATATGTGGGTTCGTCACAATATAATTACATTTTACTCCTTAGACAGAGCTGTATTTCAGGTTAAGAAGTACTGTAGTAGGAAGTGCTATTTAAAAAAAAAATCACTGCACAAAAAGTGAAATGTTTACAAAGATGTATCCTTCACTTGAAACATTTTAAGCCTGATTGAGACCTTTACAGTACAAACAGAACCCATCAGAATGAAAATAGGGGAGTAACAGAGTCCATTTGATGATGAGACCAAACCAATGAACAAAGATCAGGAACTGGCAAACAGTACAGCTCTGAAAGCAGACAGCACTCCTAACAATCACAAGGAGGCAGAGCAACTAGACTAAGACATAATTCGGGCCTGAGTGAGCAAATCCATTGCCTCCTCAACCGACACTGAGCTTCAAAAAGATGCCATTGCCAACATCCCCACCCCTGGGAAACAAAGAACCAATTAAATGAAAGTTTATTCGGTCATACAACCAATCATAATACCCCTTTTCCACCTGCACACCAGGTCCGTGAGGGCTCCAGGCTCCAGGCCCTCACAGCTCGGTTGGTTTCCCACTAGCAAGATACCCGACCTGTACCGTGAAACTCCAGGCCTGCAACTTATCTGAATCTGGCTCGGGGCCGAAGCAGGCTGTGGGCGGGGTTGTTGCATTTCATCATCACGCTCAAGTGTAATTCCAAGAAAAAGTGACAACCTCCAGGACCACAACCGCTAAATGTTTTCACCCTAGCATCAAATGGTGTTGCGGGAAGACTAGTGCAGTCTTAAGAGAGCTCTGGATAAAAACACAGGTTCAGATCAGTCACTACAATGTTTAAATCAGGGGTTCCCAAAGTTTTGGTCAAGGAGGGCCACTTAACAGGTGGGACATTGGGCGGTGGGCCGCATAATGAAATTCACCTTTAAACCCCCAATATGTGCAATAAATATAACATACCTTTATATATAGACCCAAGATGTACATCTTTTCGGCTGCCATCTTTTTTTAGATTTGATTTTATCATGTTTGTATTTATACTTTATTGGCTGGTTTCACAGACCCAGATTAGCACTAATCTTGGTTTACGTTACCTAAATTAACATTGGGTAGTCCAGGACTAGTACTAATCAGAGTCTGTGAAACCAGCCATACTTCATGTGTGTATTTAAAACACTTATTGTGGCTTAGTGTGCTTAAATGGAAAACAAATGCTTACAAACTTTGCGAATATCAGACTTAACACTTCCCAATACTATTCTAAAAAAAGTTGTGGTTTTCACTAACATAATAACTTTAAGCCCTAAAAATAACATGCTTAATGTGAACTGCTAGTAATGTGAAAAGCACTTAATGTGCAAAATGAAGTTACTTATTATATTTACCCAGATTTAGTTAAATCTATTGGGATTCCTTATTTTTAAAAAAATGCATACAAATGTTTTCAAATGATTTTTTTTTTTTTCCTCTGAATTTGTTACAAAACACCAGTGCCAAAATAAATAAATCCAGGAGGCTGTGTGGTCCAGTGGTTAAAGAAAAGGGCTTATAACCAAGTGGTCCCCAGTTCAAATCCCACCTCAGCCACTGACTCATTGTGTGACCTTGAGCAAGTCACTTACCTCCTTGTGCTCCGTCTTTCGGGTAAGACGTAATTGTAAGTTACTCTGCAGCTGATGCATAGTTCACACACCCTAGTCTCTGTAAGTCGCCTTGGATAAAGGTGTCTGCTAAATAAACTAATAATAATAATAACTTAATTTTTCCCACTGACCTAACTAACCACCGGACAGCTAGTCCATTAACCAAACAACTCTTGGTTTTATTTTACCGCTTTTCCTTTGTTCAAACACCACACCCAAACTCAGTCTCCAATCCCCAAACACCAGAACACACAATCTGTGGCCTTTTAATTCACCACCATGATCAGTCGCAGCTGATTAGTATTTTCTCAATTATCATTCATTATCCCATAAATTATCCAATTTAGGAGGCCTTTACCAAGATGGCCACCTGGTAACTTCAGCTTTCCCAAAATTGAGTGTTCTCTCCTAACTCCCCTGGGTCCCGCACATTTACGTCATCTGTGTCTGTTTCAGGCAGAGCTTCCTGATCGTCAAGGTAACACAGCTGAGAATTCTTCCTCTGACATCCCCTCTGGTATTGTCAGAGTTTCAGTTTTGGTTTTATTTTCGTCAGCTCTCTCCTCCTCAACTACAGAGAACGCAGCCCTTTTGAAGCAATGTTGCATTGTTTGCTGACTGACAGAGTTCCAAGCATGCTTTAGCAAGCACACAGCATCTAAGAGACAGTTTATTTACACTGCATTTGTATGCTGTTATGCTGATGCTCATCACTTTTCTCTTTCCAGCCATGCTTGCTTGCTGTTGCAGTCAGTACTGTTTTTTTCAAACTGTAAACCTGACACTGCGTACAGGGATTAAATAGCCAAGGTACAGTACAGGGGTAATTGCTCAGTAACAAGGTGCAAACAACTGAATAATACCCTATTTCCTTTGTGCTACACATGCCCCTGATTGGTTGCAGGGATTTTTACCTGCACTAGGCGGAGGTTACACAAACTTGTGCTCATTTTAACTCAGAAACAGATGACTGTGGTTAATGAATATCTTCCTCAGAAAAACAACATGTTCTTACTTTAATAGAGTTCAGATACAAATGCAACTTCTTTTTACTAACCTAGCCAGCCTACACACACCAGCCAGCTGTGTAAATGTGCCACTGTTACTGAACGCACAAATACAAAGCACAAAAAGACAACTATTTCTCCTTCTTCTTCTTCTTCTTCTTCTTCTTCATCTTCTTTTTTTTCTTCATCTATAAGTTTCTTCTGCTTTTCTCTGTTTGGCAGATTGAGTTTTTGTTTTTGAAGTTTGTTCTGTTATATTAGCTGTGCTCTTCATTGAGAGGTCAGTAAATGTTTTTCTCTTGGTTTCATTAAGCAGCTGCCATTACCTGTAAGAGGCTTTGTATAATCTTCCTCCTTCCCTGTCTTCCAGTGCCTGCCTCAGCTGAAGGGTGGCCTTCAGGTTGCACTAAATCAGATTATTGCATATAGATGCAGCTGAATATCACAGAGACAAAGCATGCATTAGCTGGGCACTCTCTGAAAACACTGTAAATGTCAACTTCTGTACTATCTTGGCCTTCTACCCTTTGGCAGACTAATGCGTTATGAAACAAGAGGTCCCAAGTTGGAAACATCAATAATCTGTTTTTTGTCGGCTTGCCAGTCCACTGCCCTCTCCACTGAAATGCCTAGGGATTGGAAACGTGCATTTGTCATTCTGATCGGATTATTGTTTTCAAGATGCTTCCAAGGATTATACAAAGGGCCAGAATAACTAATAAGAAAAAAACGATTTGCTGTACCCATTACCGTAATTCTTTGTATAAAATGTGCATCCTGAGTATACCATGCACCCCTTGTTTAATGCATGCTACTTGTGCAGCTTGTATAACACACATCTTCCCTAGCAAAAACACCGGAGAATACTATATAGAGCATTGTGTATATAGCTTTCAACCTTTATATAAGATGCAGAAATGTTCCTAAAATGTTATTAATACGCGTCAAAACAACAAAATAAATATCGGTGTGTCTGTATGAGATAAAATGAGTTCAAATTAATTCAAATTAGTCCGGTTTTTCAATATAATATTATAAATAACAACTGAACTACATGTATATGTAAGCATACACACATGCATATCTGTGGTATAATTATGATAGAGAGAGAGAGAGAAAGAGTAATTAAAACATGTTAAGTATTTAATCACACAGAGTTCAATGTAATGTAAAGCATCCAGAGATGACAAATAACAAAAGCAAGAAAAGTATCAACATTATGATTAAATACTAATTATATTTTAGTTCTTAGTGTCTGACACGATGTGATAGGCAAGTCTCCTCTGATTGTATCATCAGCTGGAAAAAAAATCACACATATGTTAGTCCTGTTGTACAGCTAATAAAAATGTAAAATACATACTAGCTTTTCAGAATACTTATTTCAGTAAAGGTAAACAAATCACACATACCAGCTATATCCAGTTCCTTGGAAATGGATTCCCAGATGTTCCCCCTCATCGCAGTGCCTTTATCATTTTTGTGTCCTTTATTGTACAGCTCCAGGTATTTTGATACTGCAACAATTTATTTTTCTTCCGCCATTGTTTACTGAAGGCACACAAGGGAAACTGTTCCTCATTGGTCATTTCCCTAGCTGCTGCGAGACCAAATCGCAAACTTAGACACCAATCCTATATTTTTCACATTGCTTCAGTGTCGCCCGTCCCATTGCAGGCAGTGTGAACGTCTCGTATCAAAAATACATGTTTAATTTTTTTGTCGTGGTGCGGTGTGTGGAGACCTTAACATACCACAGTCTATAAAAATCAAAAACTCTCCTAGATTTGTTTGACTGCAATGTTGGCACTTTTTGCATCAGGTTAGATGTGTGCCAATATTATGCTATTTTAGTCTTTTAATCTGCTCAAATTTGATACACTTCAGAGTTTTGGTAAATGGTCAATCAGCAGCATATGCTATATGGGAGATGGAAGGTTAATGGCTTCAGTTCCCTTAATTGAAAAGCACAGAGTATAAAATTAAAATCTGCAAGCTCTTATTGGATTCATTTATCTACTGGGAAAAGGGTTCCAAACAAGACCGGGTAGTATGGATCATTAAAAGAGTGCTAACCAAGATTTTAAAATGTATTTCCATGCCTCGTATCAGCACAATCAATAATACCACTGCCCCACCTTTCTTCGTTTGAAGATCTTTTGGTTCCTTGTATTTTATACTCATAGAGATATTTCAAAGAAAGTGCTATTTAAGTAACAATTGCTGCTGCTTCCCAGTAAAGAACAATTCATTATGCTATAGATCAGTTTCACAGTAATGGTCTAGTTTCACTCCAGCCAGGCCATGTGACCTAACACACAGGAACTGATTAGATGCCAGTATAGAAACAGTATAAAAAAGATATTCTCAGCTCAAGAAAAGGCGGTTAGCACTCCTTGTAAAAAATATTTCAGAGCCTGGACAATGTAACATCCCTCAGCACATGCAAGAGCCCAGTATTCATAAAGCAAAGTTCAGGTCAATTCAGATAAATAGAAAGTGACAAGAACATAGTGTCAGTAGATGTTTTGATAATGAATGTTTTGGATTGTAACAACATTTAGAATGTTTTGCTGAAAACAAATGACCCTTGCAAAGATGGGAAGCAGCTACAGAGATGGGTTTTAATGTGTTCTTTAATTGAATGGGGCTGGAGCGCTTTCCACTCTGTTAACTTATAGATTTATACCCCTGTTCATTTCCTGCACGACGCGTCCCATGCATTCCTTTTAATGTCCAGAGATCCGGCTGCATATCCAGCTAATGACCAGTGTAGCAACCTGCTGATGCAGCTTGATGATCTGTGTGTGTTTTACAGTAAATTAACTGTTGTTGTGCTGCAGGATCAGACAGGATAGGGTGCTGGAGTGATCTACTATTCCCAGTCCTTTCCCTTCTGAAGACCCAGTATCGCACTCAGCGCATCCAACACGGCTTGAAGGAATCACCACTCCTTTATCCAAAACCATGTTTTAAAAAAGTCCTGATAAAGGGGCATAGAGCTAACAAAATAATTACCGTAAATATGTAATACCATCACAGGTCTTTCCTATGTGAAAGACACACATATTGTGTGTATGTGTGTTTTGATTTTGTAATGTTTTCTTTTTCCTGTAAATAAAATGAGTAAAGACAATGTGTCTTTGAGATAAAAAGGGTTAAATGTGTGATTCATTCCAGAGTTATTTTAATATAATAAAGTAAGCATTAAACTAAGCACTTAAATTAAACACTTTAAATTATAAGCATTTAGCTGCAACAGCTGTCCTTGTCCTGGTACTAGGATATTCACTCCTCAATC
Organism: Acipenser ruthenus; assembly: GCF_902713425.1. Lineage (NCBI taxonomy): Eukaryota > Metazoa > Chordata > Actinopteri > Acipenseriformes > Acipenseridae > Acipenser > Acipenser ruthenus. Next base: position 76,983,380 of record NC_081193.1, on the reverse strand, counting down.
CCCAACTATTAGACTACAAGTGTCTGATATATCAGGTCTGATATCTTCATTTATTTATTTGTTCTGTAGTTAGAGAGCCTAGACCCTTTTGTCAGTAGATGGATTGCATCTTCCATGTGTTGTATGTGTTGTACAGACGCAAATATCAGGTCATTCGACCCTGAAATTCTGCACGTTGTAATTGCATGCATTTAAGAAGTATTATGCAGTGATCAGTATATTTTTCACTTTATCTGTTTTTTTATTCATTAAAATAAATCTAATTATGAAAAACCCTTTGGTAAAAGTCATGTCTTTTTTTCTCTGCTGTACTCAAACCCTGTTTTCTCTGAGCTCAGAGATATATTCACTCTGGAGCTGTCTTTGATCTCTGCTCTGTGCTTGGAGTTCCACTCCCTGAGCTCTGAGTGTGATGACCAGGTCAATACAGGTTTTCCATCAGAGTGGTTTCAAAGCTTCTCCCAGTCTCTTGGCTCCTCATTTGTAATACACTCTCAGAGCTGGTAAACCACAGGTCAAGGTCTCAGAACTGTAGTTCTTTCGTTATTCAGTGAAGAAGGGTTTGTGTTTGTGTGTGTGTGTGTGTGTGTGTGCATGCGTGCGTGAATGTGTGTGTGTGTGTGTGTGTGTGTGTAGGGTGGGTAGCTGCAATTTTCATCCATGTTAGCATCTCTTCTTTGTTTGTTTGTGGACAGTTGTGTTCTACTTTACAGTCTGCACTGTGAGTTGATTTTTTTTTTTGTATTCGTTTTTAAGGCAGAAAAATCACTGATGCTGTTTGAAACATAATTTTGTGGAATTTTTTTACTTCAAAGTGTCATAGAATTGTACAGTTTAACCCAACCTGGTAATGTTTCAACATTAGTAAAAAGCATCTTAGAATAGTGTTTAATCACAAGGTCGATATGGAAGCCTGCTGCTTTCTCACAATTGTCACCCTGAAATCACTGCAATGTGTTGATATTTTTGCTACAAGTAACTGACAAAACTTGGCCAGTAACACCTCACCTCAGTTTGAAATAATATTCTCATTTAGCTCTTTAATAGACTTGACAGAAAGGCTGATGAACACCATCAGCTCAAATGATTGTGACAGTTCAATAATAATGAATGAAATGCGGAGGGGTCTCGGAATGAGCCCTGAGTATTTATTGCCCAGGCACAGCTATCCGTTTCTGTTCCATAAGGAGATTCAGAAGCAATTGACCACGGGATTTAGGAAGCTTATCTGTCTTAATGACACGATGATGACCAAAAGCTTGAGAGCCCACTTGCTTTATTCACTTGCCTAAGTCCATAGCATGATACAGTGTGATAGCTCTGAAACACGTGCCTAGGGTGTGAAGTAGTTTATCATATTAAAAAATTACATTGAACAATGACATGAAAAGATAATAACTTTGGTGAATTGTAATCATCAAATGCCCTAGTTTCATGGGAGCAGTTTCACTCGAGTGATAAGTCCTGCTTGTAACTGTGGGGATGTCATCTGCTTGTAACCGTGGGGATGTCATCTGCTTGTAACCATGGGGATGTCATCTGCTTGTAACCATGGGGATGTCATCTGCTTGTAACCATGGGGATGTCATCTGCTTGTAACCGTGGGGATGTCTTCTGCTTGGTGAACATTTTTGGTTACTGTATCTCCCCAATAAGGACATCGTTCAGTAAATACACTCCTATTGCAGTGAAGTATATTGCTCTGTAGCAGACCAAAAATAAGGCATATCCACTGTGGAGGGGAAAAAATATGATTTTAGTGCATTCAGTTTTGGAATTTACCCCAAGCTTTACTAGCTTGTTTTAAACCCTGCGTGCTCCAAAACAGTATTTCACTGTATAGATTATATGAGGAATATTATGTATTTAACCTTTATGAAAGATAGACTGCAGTATTTATCTGTATAAAGTACAATGAACGTAAAGAGTTTGATATTTTAAAACACTTTCCAATAAGAAATCTTACACAGTGTGTTGTGTACCGCATATGAATATGTGTAATTATTTATGTTCTATTAAATATGAAAATAATCAAGATATAATTATAACACAGATGCAAAATTGAAATGACATAAATCACAACAGGATTAATCAGATCAAAGCAGCAGACTGAATTCACTTGGCTGTTGACAGGTCAGTATCTCTGAACAATTTTGGTATTTGTGGAAAGAGGACACGCCCAGGTATACGGAATGGCTGGGACCCCTAAAATTCCATCAAAATTGTTCAGAGGTACTGACCTGTCAATCAAATCATAAGATCCCATAAATGGCACCTCAGGTCAAAACAGGCCTGGAGAAATCACTCCAGTTCCTCCTGGCTTTATCCTTAGAAAGCATTGATAGGGGCTCCCAAGTGGTGCATCCAGTAAAGACGCTCCGCGTGGAGTGCAGGATGCGCCCTATAGCCTGGAGATCGCAGGTTCGAATCCAGGAACCCTAGGGGTCGGCGCACAATTGGCCGAGTGCCACCCGGGTAGGGAGGGCTTAGGTCGGCAGGTCAATCCACGGTTCTCCGCACACCAGCGACCCCTGTGGTCGATAGGGCGCCTGCAGTTCTGCAGTGGAGCCATCAAATCTGTGTTGTCCTCTATAGGTCTGGTGGCCTCGCTGTGGATCCGTAGTGCGATAAATGACGGATTGGCAGGAGCATGTTTCGGCCTCCATTTCCTGAGTCGTCAGGGCGCTTGCAGCGGTGACCCTGGATCAAATAATAATAATTGGGCATTTCAAATTGGGGAGAAAACCAGGGTAAAAAATTGGCGAAAACTCAATTTATAAAAAAAAAAAAGAAAGCATTGATAGACATGTAGAAATCACTAATGTAAATATTCAAGTCGCCTTCAGTCTAATTAATCAAAGAGGATTGATTTTGAAAGCTATTTGAGATTAATGTTGCTGTAAAACCCAGGCTTAATCAAACCAACAGTGATGAAAAAATTATGCGAAAGACAAAAGGGACAAATCTGCTTGTCAATAAAGGCTGGATATTTAGACTAACAGCCAGATGACAGTCATATCCTCAGGTCAAATATAATCGCTTTGAAATTACTACAGCTCTGGTGGCTTTTTTACATGGTGTTTGGGCTGTAATCAGGTACACAGCTCACAAATGCATGAAGCACAACAACTATGTGACTTTATCTGCTTCCCTTACACAGAACACTGCAACTGCTGCCCTGAATGACTAGAACAGCAAAGAATGCCACCTAAAAAATGTTGCAGCAAGCTGTAGCCTGAGCACAACAGAAACCTGTTTATGAAAGAGTTCTGCAGATTAAGCCCAATCAATAGGGAATGGCTTAAATCATAAGACTAAAGAGCAATGTGTCCTAGTGGCTCTTTGGCCTAAATGCGTATTTTACTGCTCAGTTTTGCTGCAGTAATTTTATCTTACACCCACAAGTTAAAATTGTATTCAATTAAAATAGATATATTTTGTGTTTTTGTGGAGTAACTGACAGCGGACATGGGGGAAAAAGTCATTACGACAGATAGGTGGTCTTTATTAGCAATGTTTTGCAGTAACTTGTCAATGGCAATTGTTTTTGTGCTGAGTTGCTGATCTTGGCTAGGGTCCCCCAGGGAAAGCTGCATTGAACGCTGCACTCTTGTGGGTTTAGCTAACCTTAAAGTGCCTCAGAGACCCTGAATGTCAGATGCCCAACGAGTCTGGTGTTCAGTTGCTTGGTAAATACCCTTGCCTCAGTTTGGCAGATGAAAAGAGACGATGGGCTTGACAGTGGGACAGTGGGTTAAAATTGATTAAAAAGTGCTGTATAACTTGAATGGTGAACTGGATAATACACTTGTGTGTGCGTGTGTGTTGGAGTTTTTATTTTGGTCTGTCTGTCTTTCAATTTGGAGACAATGACCAGTTCTCTATGAAGATCATCCTACTCTGTCCAATTGGCAGGCATTATACACACAGTGATTCCACTGTGTGTATAAACTACCTGATGATCAACAAGCTCAACAGTTGGAAAAGCTTCAGCTCTTCACAAAGTAATTTTTCCCCCCAATTCCTCATCCGACCCATGCCCTTCATTAGAGGTGTACGCACCTATTTATAACAGCGTAGATTCACTGACCCACGCTAAGGCTGAGGGATAAAATTGGAATCAGAGCAATTTCATACACAGCCTCCCGAGGCCCCATTGCAAATGCATCCTGGAAAACCAATCTCATTTGTCGCAGCATTCAGGTTCAATATTTCAAAGGCTGTAAAGAAAAATAAATGACTGGTATTTCTGGGCTGAATGAAACAAACATTATTAATCTTCAGACCCCTTCGATTCCCTGTCTCCTCCTGAGAAGTATCGAAATTCACTAAATTAGTTTATATTTCATTGGAGTATTTTTCAATTGTTTTCCCTTCAGGGGGAAAAGAAGGTAATTGGTGCAAGACCTCTAGACACTCAGGGGTAGATGCACTAAGATGGGCCAGTCACAGCACAAACATACCGCAATTTGCATTTTCGTTGTGACAAAACTATACATTTTGTCGTATGTACTGAGAGAAAATATATTTATGAAGAGAGCCACAATATACCAAGTTAAATATTTGTTGTGTCATCTTAGCAAGATCTCTCGCACAACGAGTCGTGCAACATTTTTTCAAATAAATATTATTATTATTATTATTATTATTATTATTATTATTATTATTATTATTATTATTTATTTCTTAGCAGACGCCCTTATCCAGGGCGACTTACAATCTTAAGCAAATACATTTCAAGTGTTACAATACAAGTAATACAATAAGAGCAAGAAATACAATAACTTTTGTTCAAGCAAAGTACAAGTGTGACAAACCACAATTCAATAATACAGCAGATAAGTGATAGTTACATCAGGTTATGTTTAAATAGTGATAGTTACATCAGGATATGATTAAATACAAAGTACTACAGGTTAAACACTTGGCAGATTACAGTATTCTGAAGTACAGGATTAAATGCAGTAAAATAGGGGGAAGATAAGAGCAAAATAAAGCACATTTACATGAAGGGTGATAGTGTCCCAGGATACAAACAGAGGAGTTCTACAGGTGCTGTTTGAAGAGGTGAGTCTTAAGGAGGCGCCGGAATGTGGTCAGGAACTGGGCAGTCCTGACATCTGTAGGAAGGTCATTCCACCACTGCGGAGCAAGGGTGGAGAAGGAGCGGGCTCTGGAGGCAGGGGAGCGTAGCGGAGGTAGAGCTAGTCTTCTAGTGCAGGCTGAGCGGAGAGGTCGAGTGGGGGTGTAGGGAGAGATGAGGGTCTGGAGGTAGCTGGGTGCAGTCTGGTCAAGGCATCTGTAGGCTAGTACAAGAGTCTTGAACTGGATGCGAGCAGTGATCGGGAGCCAGTGGAGCGAGCGGAGTAGTGGAGTAGCGTGGGCGAAGCGAGGCAGAGAGAACACCAGACGGGCAGCAGAGTTCTGGATGAGCTGGAGCGGACGGGTGGCGGACGCAGGGAGGGGCAGTTTAGTTCCATCAGATTCTATAGTGGGGCCCCCACCATCATCCCCAAATAAAAAAATTCAAAAAGCTTTTCATAATCATGTAGCCCCTCGCTACACTGGACATGTTTGTCCGACATAAGGTCAGGTTTAAAAAAATATATAATAAAATTGCACACACATACATTTATAGTGCTCAGTGTATTTTATATGTATAAATCATTGCGCAGAAATGATTTAAATCTATACAGTAGGCTTATACAGTATAGTAGTAAAATCAAATGAATACCTAGCACACTTTCTTTTTACTTTAGCCTGTAGGCTATCAGTAACAAAATAAATCATGCTGCTGCTTTGTACACATTGGTGTACAATGCGAATAAAAGATTATTTAAAATTGAAACAAAATGATTTTAGCCATTTTTTCTTTTTATTATTATTATTTTTAACTTGGCCTACTTAGTAGCTTAGACAATATACAAAATAGATCATGGTGCCGCATTCACAAGTTATGATACTTACAGGAGAACTCTCAATTCTCGTTAATACGAATTTCAAGGGACCAGCAACAAATGTTGCATTATACCACCAATTTGTATTATCATGATACAATTATAAACTACCTGCACATTAGTAGAATAGGTGTGTTTCCTATTCCTATACAGATGCTTGGAATGAGCTGGAGGGGTTAGCGCACATGTGCATGTTGGGTAAACCAATGTCATAGAAATTAGTTTTTCAAGGCTTAAGTACACCCTGCTTTTAGGGAAAAATAGGTATTTGCCTCAAAAATGCATTGAGCACAACTGGCAAAACCCAAGAAAAAGCACACTGGAAATACCAGCAACAGCTGCCACAATCCCCTGAAAGGATCCAGAGTCAAAATAATGCAGCGTGGACAATAGTTGGACCACTACATGAATAGCATGGCTTCTCTGGGTGACAGGCTCCAGGTCATCTTTTAAATCAGACAGCAGCTCAAGAATTATGGGGCTGCAGAGCCTGTACCTGTGCTTAATTTGGTCTTCATTAAAATCGAAGAGGGTACTGCGGGTACGAAATACCCTTTCTCTTCTAATCCTACAAATCACTCATTCTTGCTGAAGACAATGTCTCCTTCTTGCTGCAATCACAGTGGCCATGGTTAGGGGATAGTGTTTTTCATACTGCCTTTTAAAGGTTTGCTAATTGCGACTATTTAAAACGTGCTTTCAAAAGTTCTTAACAAAAAGGATGCAGCGTTCGTACATCTCATTCTACTATTTGAGAACCCTCATCTCCACCCCATTTCTGTGAGTTTATGCAGGAATGCCCATAATTACATATTCATCTAAGGCTGAACTGCAAAGAAAAACTGCTGCCGCAAAGTATTCCCTAAAAAGTTGTTAACAGCATTGCGCTTGTTTAGTACATTTCACCCTCACTCTCACACTCTCTGCTTAGTGTAATACAAGGCTGCCGTTATCTCCACTCTCCACCCTAGCACTCTCCCTGTCGCTGTGCTCTAACTGCCTCTGATATATCCACAGTTTTCAGTTGAAATGGAAAATGTATGAATGAAAATATTAACAGGCCGATTTTAGCTCTGCTCTATTTTTTGTACACTAATATGCACCATGCTTGCTCTCGTGCAAAATTGCTTTTTTCAATTGATCCCTGTCTGGTTCAGAGCTTTGTCCTCTGTGCAACTTTGGAACCCATTATTCTGGGCTGTTTTGTAATAATTTACCCCTTTTCTTGCACAGAATGGCCAGTTAAAGGTAATTTTAGACTGTTTTTTCATCAGCATTATGTTATGCTCACCTATTTGTATTATATGTATAATTTTCGTTGTCTTTGCACATTTGGAACCAAATGTTTTGGATCCTTTTTGCTGATAAAAACATGGTTCAGGGACAGAACAGGTTAACGACAGTGTGTTATTAATCTGTTTTCATTACTAAAATATTCTTCTCAAGTGCGTGCAACTTTCTGTGCTGTTTTTTAATGCAATTTTAATAATTAAAATGCTGTTCCGGCTTTTATACCATCCCAACAACCAGTATGTTAAGGTAACATGTATGGGACCATACAAGGAGGTTAAAGCCAAATGCAGTCTTACTTTTAGTAATTATCATTTTAAAAAGTACAGGTATAAATTAAAAGTGTACGCTACGTCCAGACTACTTTTTTTTAAATAATCGTTGAGAGATTTCCATGTTTTAACAAAACATCCCAGCTTCCCGCTGTAGTAGCTAATTTCACAAATGGTAAAATTAAATCCATTCATTTAAAAAGTGCAGTTTGTGATTTATCAATTAAATAGAAAGCCAGTGTGGGGACAGTCCAAACTGATTTACATTGATAATCCTGTTTTATAGCTTGCTCCTCTTTTTGCATCAGCGTAAAGTAGGTGTAAAATAGTGGAGCTAAATGTACTCTTTTGCTCTTATTTTCAGATTGAAAATTGGACCTCAGAAACACTAAGATAATGAGATGTACAGGAGCAAAGGTGCCAGTGAAGCGAGTGATTGCGTATAGATTTTATAAAGGCTTTTAAAAATAGTATTTTGGAACACAACTATGACAAGTGGAGCAGTGCAAAATTAACTCACAAGCAAAACAATTTACAATCGTCCTGTAAAGGGCGATATAAATTATTTAAACTAATTTAAACTGGCTATGATACTACCTACTGATAAGAGCAGACAAAGTGCACCATTCACCTCAGGGTAGTTACCTTAGCAGCAGGCAGCAGGTTTTGACAAATTATTTTGTCAAGATGACTTGTCCATGTTTACTTTCAGCAACATAGAACATAGTAATAACAAGAGTCACCCTACCCAAATTGAAAGAGTTTTGAAGTGGGGTTTCTGAAGTGAAAGAACAATTTAAAGACCTGAATGTGTCATTTTAGACTTAATTACAGTTGTTATGTCCTGGTTTATTAATCTTCCAGGGGAGTTTTCCTTGAGTAATAAAATGACCCCACATGCCAGGGAATATCTCTGTTGCAACACCATGCTGTCCATGTTTACACAAAAATAGATTTATACCCATTTCACATTATCTAAATAGTGTGTTTAACAATGTTATATTGTGAACCACTTTGATTGCTGTAAGTTATTTTGGATACAGTACTGTTTATGCAGAAAACAGTTTATCATAGTGTGGCAAAATGGTAATTAGTACACAGGTGTAGAGCAGGTGGAGTGCAGGTGCAGTAATCCAATGAAACAAACAGACAACAAAGTACAGATGAAATGGTTTGTTTATTTGTAATCCAACAGGCAGTAAATAATAAAGAACCTGCGATACACAGCAACGTGCATTGCACAGTAATGATAAAGGGTTACAGTCCCCGTAAATACTAAATTAGACACAAACACGATCACAGGTCCAAATTGAATGCTGTCATGCTTGTGGTGAAGTACAATTTAATACATGCAACAATGGTGAACAAGTAATGCAGTGTCGTCCGGGTTTAGTGCTGGCCATGGGAGACAGCTCCGGATCGTGTTAGCCGTCTAGTCTAATGAACAATAATAGACAGACAAAACAAACAAAACACTCATGGTTCTCTATAACAATACACAGGTACTTCTGGTTTCAATGTAACCATAAATAAGGAACAGATCACTACGTCCCCTTTATATATCGTCAACCATGAACCCTTGGTTAACGAGTGCAACCGCTCCTCCAATCCGCGGATGTCACACCGTTAACCTTATGGGTCAATGATTTAGTGTACCGTAGCTCCGTCCACTTTCTAGATGGCTGACTTCAGCCTAACCCTGGGAATGAACTGTCAGGCCATCCAGTCCAGGATACTCTGTTCCCTTTACACAGCGCCCTCACAGGTCTGTCTACATTTTGAACTACCTGTACCAGTAAGTTTTTTGTTTTAATACTGTATGTATTTGTTTCATGATTTCAAGTGTCCACTTTATTAACCTCCTAGACTGAACTTTCCCTTGAATAAACAGAGCATTGATGATGTATCATACCCTTCTAATGTTGTTCCCTGTGCCTGTGTGTTTAGGTCACTTCCTGTTTCTGAACAGCTCAGGGGGAGCCAGCTCCGCGGTGTTGAGTCCTTGGCTGAGGAGCAGCAGTGAGCTGTGTGCGTTTGATGCGTCCGTTTACCTACACAGTGGGCAGACAGGGAGGTACACAGTATCGGTCATCGAGGGCGACAAACAGCCACGAGAGATCCTGTCCACAGAGAGAGACACTGCCACAGGGTAAGACATTTATTCAATGTGACATTGCTCCTGTGTGCGTGACCTTATGAGAGTTTACCATAGTAAAAGCACAGCAAAGTGAATGCATGGTCAATCATAGGTAAAACCCAGGGAGTTATGGTTGAGCAAAATGGCAAATCATGGTAAACTATGTTTCATATTATAACCGTGCAATAGCATGGTAAAACTACAAATCTAATGTGCAAATTTACCGTGGTAAACTTTTGTAAGAATGTATGGGTGCATGCGGTACTACTCTGCTCTACTGATGACCAGTCTAGTGGCATTGAGAGTTCCATTCAAGAGTTCCATTCAACCTCTGCACCCACTCACAGCATCTTGTCTCTTGTGCCAGACTGTCATGATTGCATCACTGTAAACAGCACAAGCAGACGGGCTTTGTCATGAATTGCACTTGCTTTTTCTAAACAGAAACAAATTAACTTGTCAACTTCATGAGCTGAGAACATGAAACAGGTTGGCACAAAGCATGTCAGTACTGCACACTCACAAAGCACCCAGGTTCAAAAGGATAACCAGATGTTTTTCTTATTTGTTGATGGTATATATTTTATTTAATTGGTAATGCTGCTTCAAGAACAAATATTGTTTGGAAATTGTCCCCAACTGTTTCTGGTGATGAGAAAGCCATAAGTGTTCCAGTCATTAGCCTTCGATTGATTTGCAGGGGCCTGTGTGATTGACAGAAGTTTGCTCTGTTAGAATGTTTTCTACAAACGTTTCTTTTTAATAGAGTAGTTTTAAAAGACATTAAAAGACCACTTTGTCTAAACATTTCTTGATTTTAACTTGCACATTCTTTACTTACAGCATTTAGTCTTTAAAGTATAGCTGTTGTTGCTGAGAATGAATGGGAACTCATTTTGTAGAGTGGTCCTGATTGTCAGGGAAGGATAAATAAAGGAAATTGTTTTTTTTCTTTCTTGGTTTGCTTGGTTACATCTTCCCATTTGATTTTTTATCGAACACTCAGGACCACGCAAGAAACACACTATGAGGCATGAGTCCTGTTCTAGGCACCTGTGGTGTTTTATTAGAGGCTGCTCAACACAATTAGCTGCCCAGAACAGCTAATTGTGTTGTGTTGTCATTGGTATGGGTGTTCCTCCATACCAATGAATAGTTATTAATTGTCAAAAACAACAAACACTTCCCACACGGCACCCACCCCCACCCCAATGACCGACCTGCATAGCTGTATTTGCACCCCCTGCCCCCGCTCCCAAACCCTGGTCTGCCCCCTTTAGAGCCTCCAATTGGCCTAGATATGCTCAATTACATACCTAGGCCAACTATTGACATGAATGGGGTGCGGAGTACACAATTATTTTTTTGTTATTTTTGGTAGCTGGCCAGTGATTCTTCCCTACAGCTAATAATAAGGGGATGCATAGTCAGAGGCTCTATAACAGTGTTGTGAGCAATGTTTAAATCCCCTGGTGCCCATGGTATTGTTACAAAACAATGTTTTTTGTAGAACCTTGGTGCATTTCAGGGAGCTGGAGCTGGGGCTCCTCCCTTGTGTCATCCCACTAAAATACCTGACAGTCACCCTATAATTACCTGTCAGTCACCCTATTTAAAATGTAGCCAGCTCCTTGTCTTGCTTTTCAGTCTCCTCTATCCTCCCTTCCTCCTCCACTTTGCTGCATCACCTCAGCAATGGTCCCCTCTGATGGCAAGTGAAGCTGACTTCCCAACCTTTGAGGCTGATAACGTCGCCTCGCCCTCCCAGAGGAAGGTTCCCACTGGTCAGAGGGGACCCCCAGCTAAAACCTTTCTACTACATTTTGTTTTCCATTCCCCGTGCTAGTCTCTCCCTTCAGAGAGCAAAGCTTGCTCCCAACTTTCGAGCTAGTCGTTGACTCAACTTATCGAAGGTGGCTCTTATAGCTGGGGGGAGCTCTCTTTATGTGTTTATATCTTTATTCTATTTTCCATCGCTTTTGTTCTCCCTGCATAGATCGCAAGGTTCTCCATGTGGCTTCGGAGCGTCAGCCTCTCTCAATTAGACATTTCAGTAAGCCAGGGAGACTTTTGTTTGTTCTCTATCCTTCCTTAGTTTCCCCTTGGGGGAAATTCCTTACATCCCGGACTTGGAGGTTGATCAAGCACTTAGTCTTTATTCTAGTAGTCCCTTTACACAGGCCTGGCTCCTGCCTCGTGAAATTACAGTTAACTAGAACTCCCTGGTAACTGGACTTCACATAACCAAGCACACCATCACAGATGCTTAGTCCATGTTGCAGCCAATCTGACAACCTGCTCATAGGTACTGACCCTGGAGGCACATGATTTAGTTGAGCTTAAGCTTCTGAGATCGGAGGATATGTGAATCCAAGGTAAAGAAGTGTGTCTTTGGGCAAAGACTTATGCCTCGTTTCCACTGCCGGCGCTTTCCTGAACTTTTTGCAAACCTGGCCATTGTTCTTTGCCTGCTGTAGGAGGTCCCAGAGGGATTGTGGGATAGTATTGTGTTCCCTTTTTTAAAAAGCACAGACAGAAAACAACTCTACGAGCGATGGAGGCTGGTGTGGAAAGGACTTTTGTGGCTATTGTTTTCTATGTGCTTTACACTATTGTAGACAGCATAATAAAAACCCAGGTCGCTGATCCAAAATGAAGACATGTTGATTGTTCTACTTCGGAAGACAGTGATAATAATTTAATTTGCCTGCCGCAACACACGTGTGGTAAGTAATATGTTTGTTTGTGTATCTATTCATTTATGTTCACATAATGCCACATTAGCAAGAGCTAAACGTGTATAGACAACATTTTATTCAGACAAGCATTAAATCACGGAGGAAGGCTGAAATGGTGTGTTAAGTCACAGGGATGAAAATTCTATTATGTTTTTTGTTTTTTTTTAATACAATATACCTACATAAAAATAAAACCAGTCTGTATATACGTAGGAAAAAAAGGAAAATTAATCTAAATATTTATGTATTTATTGTGGGTTTCACAAATTGGTAAGCTTCACAGCGTATAAACAAAAATGTTCCTTTAACATACCTTTACAAAATAACGTTTTTGTGGTACAGTTTGCAGTTATTTTACATTCTGGTTTGTTTACATATTATTCTGATATAACATCTTGGACATTGAGAGGTTTGATGCTTTTGTGTAGTGCAGGTCATCCTGAAGTACTTTTTGTATACAGAAAACAATCTTTCTGCATCAACACTTTGCTGTTTTGCGAATTTTTAAAATGTTTGCAATGTAGCAAAATATTGAGTAGTGTGAACGGCTACATTACAAAGTAAGGCAACCAAGCTAGTTCAACATCATTAGCGCAAACGTGAAAAAAGTGTTTTTTTGGTTTTTTTTGGTTGAGATGGAGTAAAATCACGGACATCAACAAAAATCATGGAATCCGTGACACCCGTGACAAAATCCCAGCCTTATGCATGAGTATTCATCACTGCAAATGGCATTGTGTTTTTATGTATGTATTTATTCATTTATTTAACAAGTAAATTGGCACAATTTTGATCATTTATGAATACAATGCTTAATGCTGTGTATAGACTTGTGCATTACTAATTGTTTTTATTTATTTTTCACATTTTTTACAGAAAGCTTACAAGCATATTGTAAAAAATAAGCAAGTGGTTTCAATGTGGTGCAGATCACATTCATTCAACTGGTGGGACCGCATAGCCAGTGGAGCTTTCAGTGAAACTGAATAGATAGAAAACTTCAGGTTGTCTAAAGAAACATTCAATTACATCTGTCAAGCCCTCAGCCCTGCACTGGAGAAAAAAAACACCAATTTCCGTATGTGTGTCAGCGTCGAAAAGCAGGTTGCGATGGTCCTCTGGAAATTAGCAACAACTGTTGAGTACGGGACAGTTGGACACTTGTTTGATGTCAGCAAAACAAATGTTTGTCGTGCTGTACATGACATGTGCAATACCATCAACAAGATTCCCAAACACCTTTGCATGCCAACCAGTGCAGAGTTTGCAGAAATTGCTTCCCATTTCAGCAGGATCCCATTTCACACATTCCCATCATAGCCCCAGAAGACTTTCACCAGGACTATTTCAACCGCAAAGGATGGCATTCTATCCTACTTCAGGGGGTGGCGGATGGGTATGGTAGATTTGGGGATATTTGTGCTGGATTTCCTGGCAGTGCACACGATGCCCATGTATTGAAAAAATCGAACCTGTGGACACTGGCAAGTCAAGGACTTTTATTTCCTAACATGCCTTCCCGCATCAGAAATATGGACATAGACCTACTAATCATCGGAGAGCCAGCCTACCCTTTGCAACCCTGGCTATCGAAAAATGTTTTTTTGTTGTTGTATTTGTAACTATTTTAGTCACAGTCTGGAGCCCTGCATCATCATTTCTCATTTCTCTGTGATTCAGTGGTGCAAACAGACTGATACATTACGATGGTGCGATTGAGGTAGCATTGTGTTTTGCGGAATCATTTCGTCATAAAGAACTGTCGGTCCGTACCAGTGGCAAGCATGTAACGTACCAGTAAAGGTACGCACGCACAGGTTGAAAACAGACCCAGATTATCACTAGGTTAATACACACAGCTGTAGGACAGTGAGCCTTTTTGTTTGCATTAGTTAAAATACTACCTCTCTGGAATGCTGCTGGTCCTACACCCATTGATGACCCAGACGAGCTGGCGGCTCTTTTCAATCTGTCTTGGCACCAGGAGAGCTGGCAGACGCATCTGGTGGCTGTGGAGACGATGAGTCTGAGGTCTTCTGCAGAAGTAAAAATAATAAATAATGAGATTACAGACCACATGGAGAACAAGATAACTACAATGCCTTTTTTAAATGCATAGCTTCGAAACGGCAATTAAATTGTGTGTATTTTTTAGTATTATTTTTTACTTTGTTTAATTAGTTATTTCAGCTGTAACTTCTCCAGCAAATGACTACTCAAACTACAATAAATGGCACATGTGTGAGACAAATTAGGTATTGTTTTATTTAAAAAAACAATGTTAGCAGAATTTTAAATAATACATATTACTCTGGTGTACAAGGCTTTACAGTTAATTACAATTTATGAATGATATGTTACCTTACCTGTTGCTCGACAGACGGGATCTAGTTTGTCTTCCACACGGACGGTCTCCGCGGAGCTGTGGTACAAAAGACCCTGCAGATCGTTCACAGGACGACAGCCTAAAACACTGGCCATTTGTTAAAAACGGGAAGGTTTCTCTGCTGTTCCCACTCTGGTTGTTACTGTCTTTAATTTGTTTGTACTCAGTCCAAACTTTTTTTATTTTCTCTTGGCATTGCACCAGTGTTCTGTGAAATCCATGCTAGGCATATTTCTTACCACACCCATTAGCTGTTTTTGTATGTCGACATCGCTCCATGCTGCTAATAAAACCTTAATTTCTTCGTGATCCCACACGCCACCTGACATTCTATCTTCCAACATGCGTCTCTATTTCCTGTCGGTCTACAAATTCAAGCACTGCTGAAAATGATTGATTTCCTTTGCGGTTGGGCTGGCCGCATCTGGTAGTAGAAAGCAAAGCGAGCCTGTCACAGTGTTCTACACGTAAAAAAATAAAAAATAAAAATAATAATAATAATAATAATAATAATAATAATAATAATAATAATAATAATAATAATATTCACTGGTACAAATAAAACATCTGGAGTATTCTAAATAATCTCTTGCCTGTTTTCAAGATGCATTGTAACAGTGAGATTAAATATATAAATTACAATAGTGTTAACATTGACCAAACCCATAAAATAAAATGAATGAGCTGTTAACATGTGGTTACAGTATCGATAAAGGGTTCAAATTGAATACTTGCCTGAGAGAATATTTTTGAATTTTATTTCATCTGAAAGAATCAGATATAAAAAAAAGTTACATAAATGATTTTCTGAAATAAGCATGTGCCAGCAGTATCTTGTAACTAGGACAGGTGTGTCAGGATCTCAATCCCTTATCCTTATCACCTGACCAAACTTCCTCTTTTGTGTCATCTGCTCTTGTAAAGCACTCTTTGGATACTCAGCAGGCCTGTCTGATGTAAGATGTAGGCGAGTTGCTGACAACGTGTGCTTAGATCCTGTCTGATTGATTTCTTTTGTACAGCTGACTTTGGAAAATCCTTCCTCAGCAGAACAAAGGCTGAAATATTGAACTGACACCTTATCCTGATCGCTGCTTTTTTAATTCTGTGCACATCCCCATCAGTGTGTTTTATGAAACAGGTAGTCCTGACTGTACAGATTTAATGTGGAGTTCGAGAGGACTGGTAACCATATGCAAAGTGCTGCTAATTACCATTCTGACTCAATATCCTATCTCACAGCAAGTGTCTGGCAGTTGATCACTAACCCACCACCCTCTAGGCTGTTTCAAACCCAGGATAACATGCAGAATGGGATTTTTCTCGGAGCTGAGATTAGATTGTCAATGTGTTTTGATATTTTCTGTGCTTGTTGGTTGATTTTGCTATTGCTTCTTCCCCAGAACTGTTTGTAATCTTTGATTGTGTAACATTACACCATGACATTTTATTTTGCTGCAAGCTTCCCTCAATATCTCATTAACTCTTTCGCGAGGTATTCAAATAGACTTAGACTTTTGCTGTTTCAGCCTGGTTCCTTAACACTTGGAACTCCATGGACTCGCTCGGTCCAGAGCTTCACACTGGGCGAGAGTAATGTTATATCAGAAAAAAACTATAGAATATTATACAAATAGATTTTTCTTCAAATATATTATAAGCCGTTAAGAAAATGGATTTTAAAACATTCGTAATCACTCCTTTAAGGATTCAGTTCCGTTCTTATGGAAAAGTATGAAAGTGGCAGAGGAATCCTTCCATTGGGATTTAGAGATTTAGATGTGAGAACTAGGGTTGTCACAAGGGGTCTTTTCTCAGACTTTGTAAGCGTTGCCTGGATTTCTAACTATGCTTTACTGTTAAATATACTTGGCGATAGTAAGGAAGTAACTAGAGACTATTATTCAGCTCTTCTCTGAAGGTTTATATACCTTCCCTGCACGTCTGTTTGCGCCTCCCCAAGATTGAACCTGTGTGCTTTTAATTTTATATCATGTGGAGGGGATTGCAAATCTACTGTGAATCAGATATAGTCGCCTCTTGATCTAGATGGGGTGTGTCTGGGAAGATTTTGATCTAGATGGGGTGTGTCTGGGAAGATCTTGGTTTCTTCATACAGGGCTGCTTGAGTAGCTATCATCAGAGGGCCTTCTATTATTATTCATCAGATGTATGTACTGTAGCAAGACATGGGACCACCTGTAATCAATTCATTGTTTATCACAGGTGTATCTGCTGTGCATTCTGTAAACTGAAGCTAAGCAAATGTGTTGCTAGCAGCTCTTATGGATTCCAGAGGAAAATAAAGTTATTCTGTGCTGAAGCAGCGCTTGTGTTTGCAGCTGATCAAAGGGAGCTGCCCAGATCTGACAGCAAAGGGGTCAGGCTTTGAAGTGTTTATTACCTGTGGCCCAACTTTGCTATGACAATCCAGTTAAAAAAAAAAAAAAAAAAAAAAAAAAACCTTCCAGCAACGAAGCGGACAGGAGTGGTTAAATAATTTTCAGCTTGGCTTTTTTCAGTTTTTTTTTTTTTTTTTTCACAGTGAAACGATTAATGAAATGGAGTGTTTGGCAGCCCTGTGTTGATTATACAATTCTACTGTGAAAAATCAATGAGACCAGGGAGCCAATGATACCAGCCACTGACGCAAGCTGCCCACTATCTGCATGAAATTTGAGTTTTGGAGTAGTGGGCTGGAATATCCTCTGTGCATTTAATTAAAACATTTTTAACGTAACTGTACAAAGTCAGCAACATTAAACTAGGAAACAAAAAAGAACAAATATCTGCACATTAATCCTAACTAACTAAAAAAAAGAAAGACCTCTGTTTGTGTAAAGTTTTCTTAATTAGGAGGCTTTGCACTACAGTCCCTATCAAATGGATTCTGTGATTATTTTAGCAGTGAGGATAGGAGGATTACAGTGATCTCAATACAAATTATTGTATACTGTAAGTTTGTCAGGTAGCAAATAGGGTATTTGACACAAGGTATTCACCAAATAATAATGTCCTCCTTCTTCTTTATTATTATTATTATTATTATTATTATTATTATTATTATTTCTTAGCAGGTACCCTTATCCAGGGCGACTTAAAATACATTTCAAGAATCACAGTACAGGTATTAATAAAATCTTCTTCTTCTTCTTCTTCTTCTTCTTCTTCTTCTTCTTCTTCTTCTTCTTCTTGGAATGCAGTGCATCTTTATCTGAGACATTGGATAGATTGTTAATGTTGTGAACAATTGTGGACAATTGTGTTGTGACCCTTGGCTAATGATGAAACTCAATGTTACTTTAAAAAATCAATGAGGTTCATTCTATACTGCCACAATTTCAATAAGTAAAATAGGGTGCTTTCTGGCCTTTTAAATATTTAATACACTACAGTGTCTCCCATGCAATGTAAGAAATGGTGTGTTTTATATCCTGGTGCATAGTGAACAGTCGATCAGTTGTGGTTAAATTGAATAGACCCCCCCCCCCCCCCCCCCCCAAAAAAAAAAAAAACCATAAGAAAAAACAGAACGAAGAACAAAATTACATCAATAAAACTTATCTTACAGATACTGTGTTTCCATATCGTTCTTGTCCAATGATGATGCCAGCAGATTGATGAACTTGTTTTGATGGTTTTATTACTTGTCATCACCCTTGGTTATTAAATTAATCTGAGAGAGCAGATGTATTTGCCAGGTCTGTCACATAGTATAGATATTAGAAACTAATGGATTGAAGTAAATGGATTTATAAAAGAAAAAAATAGCACATTGAATAAATCATTCAGAAGAGATTCATAAATGGTTGTGTATAATGAGGGTGAAATGCATAAAAGCGTTACTGTGTCTGAAACCCAAATATAAATCACACATAGTATTACAATGAGGGTGAAGTTGGTGACTCATAACAGAGCTAGTGCTTGAGCAGAGGAAGGGGATGGGAAGTGGATTGTATGTACAGTATTTAAAATGTAAATATATATGTAAAATGTAAGGGCTTTTTTAGCTGACCAGTTCTATATTTGTGCTAATATGGAGTTTTGAGATTTTGAATCTTGAGAACATATCAAATAAAAATAACAGAAAATACAGTGTTTGTTCAGGAACAGGCACAGCAGCTGAAAGTGCTAAGCCTTGATTGGCAAAGGGGCTCTGCAGCCAAGAGCCAGTCTGTATCAAGGGGATCTGGACTGAAAAAGGGGACTAAAAACTTGACTGAAGGTGACTTCTATTTTGTTCTTTTTTTATTTGTGTAGAAGAGTAAAAGCGTGAGAATTAAATTCAAAGCAAACCCTTTTCATGTGACTCGAGTCTACCTGCTTGATCAGCTGTTCAGTCACAATCTCACACACATGCTTTAATCAGTGCGTCGTTACATGAGCGTAAGAATTCCGATATTTTTCTGAAAACTAATTCCGATATCAAAAGTCATGTAAACACAGTTTTCAGAAAATGTATCGGAATATTCCGATTAAATTCCAAAAACTAACAAAATGTATATCATGTAAACACACTTTTCGGAAAACTTATTCCGATAGCGTACTGCACATGTGCAAACTTTGACCTTCATTCCTGCACATGGTTTTAGAAAACAGATAAAATAATAATAATCTGTAGTCAGTCTGCATGCATCCATTTGTCTAGTTAGGGATAAAGTAATACATTTGTTAAAGTCTGTATGTATTTGTTAATAGCACATACTGAAGCAGCACATGTTTTCCAGCTTTAAAATGACGTGAGAATTTAAAATAATGTCTGCAAAAGAAACTGGTAATATAGAACAGGATGAGCTGTTGGAAAGGCTAATTGCACATTGTGGGGAATCTGAATAGAGGTATAGGATAGTAATCTTTGAATTCAAGACCTGACACTTTGATAAAGCACTATATTAGATTGGTCTCCGTTCTATCGCAGAAATGTCCGGTCTTCAAATCATACTTAGGCTACTACAGTACTTTGTATGCGAAAATATCCTGCATTTTCCAAAAACTTAAATCCATGTATACAGTTGAATTCTAATTAGATTTTCTATCGTTAATCGTGTAAACACAGAAAAGTGATGTTTTAAGAAAATCAGTTTTCTGATTCAGTTTTCCAAAAACATTAAAAAAAACGCTTTGTCTTGTAAATGTACTGATTGTCTCAGGGGTACTCTCTGTATATCAAAAAGTGTTGGAGCAGAGGGCATGGCAGTCAGGTTGAAGGAGTGGACATCAAACTGATGTCATTGTTAGAGCAGACGGCCTGAGAGTGAGGATGGAGGAGCTGATACCAGGCTTTACATCATAATAGAAGCTGTGTTAGAGCAGAGAGTGTGAAAGTGAGGGTGGGGGAGTGAAGACAATAGCAGCCTTGTATTATACTATATCAGAGGCCATTTTATGGCAGAAAGGCAGGGAGAGGGAGCAGGAGGTTGCAGAGAATATCAGCTTTGTATTATACCGTAACAGAGGCTGTGTTGGAGCAGAGAGTGAGAGTGAGGGTGGAGGAGTGTCCAGCAGTCTTGTATCAGTGATGCTGGTTAAACACAGAGTTTGTTGGAGAGTACCCCCTGATCAATAATGATTGTTTATCAACTCAGTTCTAGTGAATAAGAAAGATGTGATATCAGTAGCCAGAGACACAGATGGCTGTTTGAGTGACAGCAGACAGAAACAGAGCAAGAGCCACCTACACAGTGGTGTAATGGCTCTCTTCCTAGCAGCTCATTAATTAATAATATGAATTTGCATAAGATGTCTACTTGCCTCTCAACTGCAGTGCATGCTCTTTAGTTGAATGGTAAGATGTTTGTCTTTGAACCATTCAATTCAGAGGGCTGACATGCCAATTCATTACACAGGCTAAACCAGGTCTTACTGACTAGTTCCTTACAACGCATATAAGTGTAATGTGGACAGTGAGTTTGTAAGAAAGGGTTCCAGTACAACACAGCACAATACATTCTTCTATAGAACCCTTTAGGTATAATCATCTCACCGTGCAAATAAAACTGGAAAGCAAAATGCCATACCGAATAAGTGAGTTTTAAGCCTAGATTATAAGACGTGGTCTGACCACGCATCACAAGTACAATGAGTTCCACATGTGGGTAAAGACTACAGGCTCTTCCTCCACAACATTCATGACTTCAGTATCTCTGGATGGCAATGACTTCAGTGTTATCAGGGACACTGAGGAACTTCTAAACTTTAAAGAGGAACCCAAACACCTCTACCTAACTTTACGCCAGACTACTCTTTTATACATCTAAAAACAGAATTGATAAGTAGTTTTCAAATTTAGGATTAAGAAATGGTTCATTTTGAGGTTAGAAGTACATTTTTCACACTCGGGTATTTCTGTGATCAATTGGCTTGATGACGTCATAGAGTGAACTGATTTTCGTACTTCTGACTGTTACCATTGGTTTTCACGATGTAGAGCGTGTGAGAGACAGCTAATTCAATTTGTCATTATGCCCCGTCGATGTGTCGCAGGTGGTTGTAGCAACACAAACGAAGGCAGATTTAAACTGCACAAGTGGCCAAAGGACCCAAAGGTTGCCAGGGTTTGGACAGCATTTGTCCAGAAAACGAGAGCCTTCTGGAGGAAACCGACAAAATGGTTACACTTGTGCTCAGCCCATTTTGATTAGCAGTGCTACGAAAGAACAGTGATTGCTAGGTCCTGTGGTATCCAGCCTCGACTGAGAGTCGATGCGTATCCCACAGTTAGACCAAAGAAGGCATCAATGGTAATGAAATCACGACCACCTCGCAATAAATGTGTGAGCCTCTCGACAAAACACGGCGGGCTGAGCGGGTCTGATTTCTATACCAGTAAGAGCTTGTCTGCGGGTATGCCTGCTTATATGTCACTGTTAGATTTACTGGTGTCAGCTGCCATTTCTTTGACCCACAAAGAGGAAGACAGTAAGAACCTGGACCCCAGTTTTTCCACAGTATTCACTTCGACCTCCAAATTAAAGAAACAATTACCAGACGGAAGATCAGCATTTCGAAAGAGAGAGAATTAAAGGGTGAGTAACAGTGTTATATTGCTCCTTGCTTTATGTATATTTATGTAATCCGTACTTTAAATATTATATATTAATTGTTGTAGCCTATATTCATTTTTATTTTGTTATTTTTTTGAATATGTGTTTATTTACAATATTTGCCAGCAGACCCGGAGTGCATATTATATTAATATTATTAGATAAGGATACGGTATGCAAAAGGTTAGAAAACAAACAAGTAGAAGTATGAATTTGTATTTCAAACTGAAATAGATCTGCCATTGTTAATAATAATAATAATAATAATAATAATAATAATAATAATAATAATAATAATAATAATAATTACATAAGCCATTACAATACTTCAAAATGCTACAGTCAGTACACGAGATTAATTTATGATACTGGTATGCCATATTACATACTATAAATATAGCTATATTTTACAGGTGTTACAGGAAATCTATGATGCCACAGCTACTCCAATTATAATTGAACTTTTAGTATACTACTTTTTAAAGTAAACAGAAGCATTTTCGTTTTTCATGGTTGCCTCCTGTAACTTAGAATCAGATTTTAGGCTTACTTTTAACCTCAATGGATTGCATTGAGTGAAAAGGTATTTTCACTCCATGAATTATGCACAGAAACAAAGTGGCATGGCTAATCTCTCTAAAGTAAGAGCTTACAGCGCACTGTATCACCTGATTGTAATGTAAAATGTACTATTTTAATGGAAACGCATCATTCATTTCACCATTTTTCTTCTATTTCTGCATTTGTGTTATTTGCTAAGTTTAAAAAGAGGTTTCTCTCTAGACAGAACGTGTTTTACGAAATAAGCGTTTGCGTTTCTCTCAAAATATGTGATTATTCAGTGCAGTGACTGCGTCCTTTTCACCATGAGAGTAAAGAGATCAAAAAAAGAAAAAAAAATGAAATTGTTTCGACATCACCAGATATCCTTGATTTAATTAAGAAACAGACATGGATTAACAATGCTAGTTACAGTTTTAAAGGGAGGGAGAGGGAACAGAAATAAACCTTGAAAAGTACCAAGCCTATAACAAGTGCATTTAAAAGAAAGACATTTCACGAACATAAATAACAATGAAACTAAATAATAATAATAATGTGTTTTGTAATCCATCGTAATAGGAAGGGTTTTATCCAAAGCGACTTAGATTTGTACCAATTTATACAGCTGGGTATTTTTTACATACTGAGCAATCTGACTCAGTGATATAGGGCTACCTTGCTCAAGTGTGCAACAGCAGTGCACCCGGGATTGAATGTACCGTAGTTGTTTTTTTTTAAAATAACATTTAATCACATTTAATAAAAAACGATGTCACAAGTCAGATTTCACTATCTGTTTCCTTGTTGGAAAGAAACCTACTGTAACGCTATTTGTAACCCAGAAAGGGTTACAAATATTTATATTTTTATGTCAAATCAGAATAGGAAGAACATTTTTTAGTGTTTTTTATAGAACTAAAAATTGTGTTTGGGTGCCTCTTTAAAATCAGCTCTGTTTTCAACAGGAGGCCAAAGTAGGGCTTGAAAATGGAAGTGATGTGTTGAGTCATTCCAGTGTGAGTCATAACATGTGCTGCAGCACCTGGAAGTCCAAAACAAAGAGAGTGACAATAATCAATTCTCAAGGAAGAGATGAAGGAATGACTCAGAATCCTGGCATCAGTAGATGAGAACATTGCCTGTGATCTGTCTGTATTTCTCAAATGATAAAAGACAGAGCAAACAGTAGAGCGATGTGTGAGCATGAAAAGATCTAAAGCAATAAGACCAAAGAAGGCTGAAGCTGGTGACCATCAGAATGATCCGGGCAGAAATCAACTGCAGACTGTCGCTGGACATCCAGGTCAGAGACTGCTTGGGAAACCCACTGTAGTCAGATGGTAAAAAGGGAAAGTAAATCTGGGTATCAGAGGCATAGCATTGTTTTCATTCAAATAAAACACCTGAAATAAAACTAAAATACCATAAAAAACTGAACAAAATACCATTTTTAAAAAAAAGACCGTAGTCTAGATTTAAAAACCAGAATCCCTGACAGAAATGGGATGGGTTTTTCACAATGTGGGAAACAAAGAAAAGATAAAAGCAGTGTTGCTTTGACTGTGATGCATGATCCTGGGCATAGAAAGTAAATCAAAGGCAAAGGAATTAAGGAATTAAGGAACCAAGTAAAAGACTACGTTCAGCTTTATAAGTGAGAAGCAAAATCTTGAAATCGACCGGGAAACTGACAACCAATGCAAAGATACAATTGTTATGTGTTCCATTTTCTGGTTAGAGTCTGGTCACAACATTCTTTTAATTTCGGCAGCCTAGTTATGACCTGTCCTGAAACACCTGCAAAAAGTGTTATCTCGCAGTCTCTGGGACACGCATGAACCAGCCATGCACACACCACCCCAGAGATGCCAGCATCTGCTTCTATTATGAAGATACCATTGAAAAAATGGCAGAACTTAGCATTTTCACAGGGACACACAACACCACCTTCGCATGATGACTTACTGACTTTATTACAGCCCATGCTGTCCATTCACAAGAGTGGGAATTGGAAATATATAGGATGGAAATGTGTGTACTGTATGTGAGCTGGACAACCAGAGAGATTTTGTCACACAGTGTTGATGCACTTGTTTAGCTAAAGCTTGCAAATTATCAACCAGCATCTGTCAAGATGCATAATGACCTGCTGTAAGGGTTTTGTGAAGGCGGAAAATCAGGCATCCATTGAAATAGCAATGGAATGAAGTGCTTTTATTTAACAAAAATAAAGCAAAACAAATTATTTTTAACAAACAATAACACATTTTAACTGTTGGCCGCAACCCACTGGCATTCCACCATAAGCCCTAGCCTTTTCAGGACTGACCACACAGCCTAGCTGCTGCCTTTTATACACACACCTGCATCATTTAAAACAAATTGAAAAATTAATTAATTGCCTGGATGACCAATCAAGTCCCACTGCTTTCTCCATCCCATCCACATTCTCACATGGAAATGGTATTTAAATCAAGGCTCAGACTTAAACCTTTCCTGAGGTTCAGTTAATCTACACATCTAACAACAAAACTAGCACTGTTGAACAGGTATACAAGAAATAAACATATTTAAATAGGAATTTATAGATAATTCTGTTATTGATGTGTATTTATACTGTAGAATATGGGAGTAAACGAAAACAAGTACTAGTACAAAATAAACAAGCTACTGTATTTACATAAAATAAACGACGACAATAATCTAATTACATGTGAATGGTTTTCACCCCATTACTCCTGCACTGAAAAGTCACTTCCGAGACCATCATATTAACACTAACCTTTTTTTGCAGTGAAAGACAGTTACTGCATTCAGTTACATGAAGGTATTACCTATATTAAGTTCCCAAGCTACCCCTGGCCTTCCACTAATTTTAATATTACTGTATGTTTAACTACAGCTGTTTTGGGTTTATTGTCTGTGAAATATTAGTTACTGACAGCCTTGGAGGCTGTTGTTCAGAGGAATCAGTTTTGTATCTTGGACAGTTCATTAAAATGGTGATGACAGAATCAGATATTGAAGTGCTCTGTCTATTCGCAGGTCAGACACAGAGCCCAACAGGGGCAGTAATAGATGACGTGCTCCTGAACGATGAAGGGTTAACAGCGCTGAAGTACTTCCTCTGTCAGCGTGAGGTCATTACGAGGAAGAGATGTGGCAGCCCCAATGCGCCAGGAAGCTCTCTCCTTCATCCACTGCAAAGTCACCTGGGTATTCTTGTATGCTCCCTGAGAATATGTTAAATCTCAGTAAAGGCTTCCCAATGTTCTTTTCCTGAAGCATGTTCTTACACTTATCAAAATATTTCACCAGCAAAGAGAGTTTACATTTCCCAGCAGGGGCAGAATGATCTGGTACCACAAACAAGACAATCTGCCCAAACTATGAGTTCTACCACACTCAACTACAGTGTACTAACAATGCGTTTGGGATATATACAGCTTTAATAGGGATCTGGCAATGTTCATGTAAGTTAGCCATCAGAATACACAGTACGTGATTCCAGCAGTCAGTGTGGACAGTGCAGAACTCTTACTGTGTAATGTAAACAGCATGTATTTTGATGACTGAGCAGGTTTAGCAGGGACTGTATTTCAGTCTTATTAGCTTGGGCTTTTGTGTGTATTTTATCCCTAACTGTCTGAAATATCTGTATACGAGCCTCAGTGACATTAAATCTCAAGGAGATTCTGTTTTTATGCGTTCCACATTTTGATTGATTTTCTTTCTCCAGCTGTTTGTTTTACTGAAATGCAGAGGCAATGCATTACAAACTCGAGCTAGCAGTTTGGAGCAGGCTACAGTATTTCAAAACCAGCCGAGCCGAACCAACTGCTAACTCTTTTTATTTGCAGTACATTTATTTAAATAGCCTAGCACGGTGAGCACAAACCCACAACCCAGACTACTTCAATGCTGAAGGATTCTGGATCATATAAAAATGATCAATAATAATAATAATAATAATAATAATAATAATAATAATAATAATAATAATAATAATGATAACAGTTTCATTTTCAAAAAATTCATTTTTTTTGTTTTTCTTTATGTTTTTTTATGTTTATGTTTACAGTAATTGCATTTGTCATTTTTTATCAGCTGCTCAGTGTTAAGGATTTTCTAAATGTTTATTAGAAGTAAACTAAACAGGGGAGTTTACATGTTTAAAGACAGTAGCCTTCCTGATATATTAAAATAAACAATGAATTTGACATGATTAAAAGAAAATACTTACTGAAGTATTTACTGTAATTATTCAACTCTTTAAGCCAAGTATTTTCATTTTCAATATTCATTTGAAGTAAAAAAATAAATAAAAAATTAGTCGTCATCAGCAGTGGCAGTGAGGATTGTGCATGAAGTAAGAGCGATGTCTCTGAGATCTCAGGAGAGGAGTGTAGGCTTAGCTGTACCTCACTGTTCCCTTCATTCAGCAAGCTCCTTTCATGGGCTTTTTGTTTAATGACAGGTACCACTAACAGTGTTGTATTTGTTTTCAACATTAACATTTTTTTTCTATCTGTACATACATATTTAATCAAATGCATATGCAGTAAAACCTCTGTTATCCATAGTGGTCAGGATCAGGGGGTGTTTGGATAATTACACTGCCCTTATACATTGAATTACAGCTGTGAAATTGTTTCATGACTTTTCCTATCATAAAATCTAAAAGTTGGAATGAAAACCCTTTGATTGTAAAATATAGCATTCAGTACTACACTGTTTTGTTTGGGGGCAAGTTAGTGCATTTTGTATGACATCAGAGCAGAAGAGAACTGCACACATCAAGACAGGTTGCCAATGGCTGTTCGGATAACAGAGGTGTTCGGATAATCGTGGTTTTGGAGTACAACCTCATACATTTCTATGTAAATCTAAAGGGAGAAGATTTTACAGCTGCAATATAAAGTTAAGTGTACTGTATCCATGGTTTATGTCCTTTTTCTTCAAATGGTCAGAAATTCAGGCATAAACTTTCTCATTTCTTACGCATGACTCCAGATCTTCCCGAACACTTCTATCTGCCCACAGAGAAACTAGAGCCTGCACTTCCTCAGCGTCCCAAGGCTGTACTTTTCTCTCATCGCACTCGCTGCCAGGCATGTTGTTTGTTGTTTGTCTTTGTGGAGTGTACTGACTGATGTAACGTAATGACCAAAATCCTTAACCCCGCCCCTGGCTCGACTCACAGCAGGATTCAGAAGTCTTGTGAGACCGGAATTTCATGGTTTGGTTCTCGCTCGGCTCGACTAATAGACGGTGGAGAACCATCCGTACCCGTACCGTACCATACCAAGCCTTCACATGTCGGATGTGCCAGTGGAGAAGGGGAGAAGGGGTATGACAGACAGCACAGTGTGCCTTTATCTGGCACACTGTTTCCAACTAACTTATCTGACAGCTTATACCTAAGCTTAACCAACTTATAACCTGTTCAGGGCAATTACTTATATTGTTTAAACGTTCAAACAGTTTTAAAGCAGGCAGAATGGAGAAGAGTTGTTGGCAGCTTATTAATCCGGTCAGGGTCTGTGCATGCTTTTCAATTTCAGTCTTTTAAAGTGATTGCAGCTATCAATATAAAGTCACACACTGCACATCCATTCATTATAAGCATTTTTTAAAGCACTTTTTATTTTCTTCTTAAAACATGATATCTGGTACTGCACTAGGTCAAATAAATCTGTTTACAATTCTTGCTCTCAATACAAACACTCATTTAAATTCAGTAAAGTTTGATATTCATGAAACTTTTCCAAACTGCTAAACTTTAATTAATTCATGAAAACAGTCTTTAAATAGGCAATGAGATAAAGGACTCAGTGTTTGTTCACGTGAATGTCTGTCTCAGCTGTTAGGCTCTGCTGTTCTCTCCCTTGTATTAGTACCAGCGCTGCTGAGGTGAGCCTCTACAGGGCTCAGCTGGTCCTTGATTATGAGTTTGCTTGTTTACCCAGAGGCATGGTCTCCTGAGATTTGATTCAATGGGTGACCTGTCAGACGAGGAGGAGAACATGTATATTATATGTTAAGTCATACACCAAATGCTGAAAGGCAGCTCTCCTTGAGCACTTTTTTTATTTAATGCTCCAGCACTGATTAACATTTTAACTGGCATAATTTAGCCTTAAAATTACCCACCCTTTACAGACTAAGTGTTCATATGGGCTGCCTAGCCTGTTTCCCGAGTGCTAACATTAGACATTACTTAATTAAACCACTGTGAAAAATATGAAAAAAAAACATCAAATCTGCTGTGAATCGGGAATGGCAAGCATAATTTCAATGTGCATTTCAAGATAAAGGAGTATTCACTAATTCTCATGTTAAACTTTGGTGAATATGGTATTTGTGGTCTTAATGGTGACTTGGCATTGATGATTTAAAGGATACTGTAGTATGAGAACCACGACCCTCACCAGGAGAAGCGGAATGATAATGGATGGATGGATGGATGGATGTAGTATGAGAATGGGCGAATAATCAAAAAGCCTTCCTCATTGTTTATGACCATCCTCATAACTGAAATAAACACAGCAGTACTCTATGTACATTTAAGATGAATTCTGTTTATATAAAAAGGGCAATGTATGACAAAGAAAGTATGTTTAAACCTCAATTAAACAGCTGAATTCTGAGAATAATTTTTCTTATCCTGGATCAAGCTGTGTTTATGCTTAGACATGGCATAATTTGAAACAGTGCTATTCACCATGCATTCTGTCATTGGATTCAAATGAATGCCGGGATAGATTCCAAAATGAGATCCAGCAAAAAGTTATATATGAGCTGTGTTGAGTTGAATGTGTTTATTTAATCAGGGAAGAAATAATTGAGACTCCAACCTAATTCACAAGTGGGTTCTGGCTAGAAAGTCTAATGCAGAAAAGTGCCGTCATGGAAACACAATTACAGCTGTAATCCGATTACCCTGAGGTTCTTGCTAATCAGTGCTCTGTTGAGCTATTACAATACACATTAACTAGGTGAGACTGGAGCGATCTGTCATCACAATATGAACCCCCTTTACTCATCAGCCAGTTTCGGTCGTCATCTGTTCATTTGATGAATAAGTTTAAGAGAGTTAAATATGTGAACTGTCAGCATGGGCAGTGGGGCTGGAACAATTTTTATAGTGGGAGTGCTGAAAGCCATTGAACAAAACTGTAACCCCTGTATAGGATAGAAGCCATGTGTTAGAATTTTGAGGAAATGGACATCTAACATGTCCAGAATGTCACCATCTGTTTTTACTAGTATTGCTCTACAAAGCAGCACTCCCAATTAGTGGCATTTGTGACGAGCAGATTTTAGCAGGTGGTGCCGCTGAAGAATATTCCTTTTTGCTTCCAATCTAACTACTAATCGACTCCATATTTATAAAATATCCCGCCCCTGTTGTGACAGTCAGCACTGATTGGTCTATTATCGTTTGTGTATTGTTTTGCCGCACCCTAGTTCCTGCACCCTTGAGTATGGATCATTAAATTGATTGATTTTTAGCATTTAGGTTTTAGTTGGGGTCTTGGTCTTGGTGAGTGAGTGGGGATCTGATATCAGGAGAGTTTTCCTCCTAAGTGGGGGGTTTTCCCTTTCCACTGAACAATCAAGTACTAGAATGATGCTAAGTTAATACTGACTCATTCAGGTAAGGACAAGTGCTAATGATCAATTAAATGCAGATGATGTGGACTAATGTCCACTGGGGACTAGTCTGAGACCATCAAACTAATTGCATGTGTTAGATTCAAACCCATCCAAACTAGTTATAAATCTGTAGATTGCAAGATAAAATATCTAGTCCTTTTGCTTTTTGAAAATAATGAGAATAATCTCCCATAACTATAAAAAGGTAAACCATAGAATATGTAGCAATGGTAATAAAACTAGTAAAATTATATGACAAACATTTGGACTAGAATCTAGAAGACATTGATAAAGACTTTTAAGTGAATGTTTGTCAGATGTTTTTACTAGTTTCCTTTTGTATTATTACATAGGATAGTAATGTGATGAATATGCATATTTAGTATCTTCTTTAGACTGAACCCTGGCATGTTTACATGAGCGCAGACGAACAGCTGTACTTATTTGAATTGTTCCAGGTCATGTAAAAAGGGAGAATTGCTGTTCTCAGAAAAATACTATGTTTTTCTGAAAACCTGAAACCACACTGATTGATAACACCCTTTTAGTAACTGCAAGATCATCCGTTTTTGTCAGTAGGTATTAAATAAAACCATACAAATCTATGAATTAATGAGCTAATTTAATAAGAAGAATCTTCCGATTAATTGATCCATAGAAAATGTCAAGATGAAAACCCCTTGTGTATTTCCATGTCCATTTTGATCTATATGAAAATATCTAAAATTGGTTATCCTTGGGTACAAAACAAAACATACCTGATGTGTTGGAATGTATGGCATGCAATTGCAATGAGTACAAATTGCAGATCCTTATGATTTATATGTGATATACTTCAGTGGCAATTGTTTTTTTTAAGTTTCAAACAAAAAAATGAAGTTTAAGTCTAATGTCCGGATTGTTCTCACTACTGTGCTGCAGGTAAAATGTGCCCTTAAGCTCCTGTTGCCACAAAATGAGCTGCACAGGGGCTGCACTGGGTCAGTGGTCGTTCCTGATTTGGGGGTAATAAATGTATTATGCACTCAGTGAGAGGTTAACTCACAAGCGTATTTTTACACAAGCTGAATATGTGATACCAAGATAGACAACCAGTGCATAGTTAACAAGTGAGCTGGATTCAGGTAAACTAAATTTAATCTCAATGGGATTTTACATTTAATTAAAGACTGGTGGAAATGCTTTGATAGTATTACCCCTACAAACTCTATCTCCCCTTTTGGGCTTTATGTTACAAAACTAAGAATATCTTTTTGCACTTCTGAGACCCAACTTAATCTACCTCTGTGTTGAATCCCGCTTGAATGAAACTGTAAGTATTGCTGCAGTCTTGGTCAAGATACCCACTGAAAATGTTTTTGTTCACCTGACATGTTAGTGTACTTAACCAAATCTGTAAATCAAGCAGTCAAAAGCATTAATGTTTTTCAAGTCAAAACAGATATCAGATATTATACACACAGCCTTGCTGCTTTGAGGTGTAAGAGCTGGTTGATATTTGTACATAATTTCTGAGTACAGGTTTTTAGACTTTTAAGTTTAAGAAAAAAAAAAAATAGTCCAATGAACCTGTTAATTGAAAGAAAGAAAGAAAGAAAGAAAGAAAGAAAGAAAGAAAGAAAGAAAGAAAATTGAAAGCGGAAATAAAAGGATAAGAGATACAGAATTATAGAGAAAAAATAAGAAAGTATTTTGTGAAAACATTGTAAAGGAATAATGGGGGGGGGGGGGGGGGTGATCAGTAGCAAACCCAAAAACAAAAAGAGACTTAAATTGGTTAATAAAATTAGGAAGCAGGGGCATCTGGTCAACGGCAGCTCTGGTGTGTCAAACAGCTAGCTCAAAGGAAGCCTTCACATCCACACAGAGTGTGAGGGTACTGCTGCTGCTGGAGAGGGAGGGAGCTGAGAGACAATAAATTCTCATAAGAAAAAAAAAAGAACAACAGGGTCACTGTGTAAAATTTCCCAGAGGGAGAGACCAAGGCGCAGGGTAATGCCCAGGGAGGAGCAACAAGCCAGGCTGCACAAGAACCGGTGTCACCCCTACTGCTCAGAGAACAAGCCGATCTATGGAGGTGCCCGTGGAAGGGCCCGCGCTCACTCCCCACAGCTCCGTGGTGAAGCGTAGTGTCTGCAAGGGCATGTTCCTCGTGCTCATCCTGCTTTTCTTTCTCCTCTCTCTCCTGGGCAGCTGGGCGCTGCTGAGGGTGATGCTGGGGCGCCCCGATACCTCCTTTCGGATATCCGTGGAGTACAGTGGACAAGGCACACAGGACACCGCAGCACTGGATTCCATCTACACGTCCAACTGCACTACAGGTAACAGGTATTCTTTTAGCAGCATGCAACTTTTCAGTAAGTTTCTGATTCTCTTTGAACTGTTTATGATTCATTGCAAAAAAATGATGTTAGCAACTAACAACTAACAACGTAACATATATATATATATATATATATATATATATATATATATATATATATATATATATATATATATAGTTAAAACGTGTTTGTAATTGTATTGTAATTTTTTTTCAGAAAATATGTACATAGAAATATTTAATATTTATAAATCAAAATTCTATATAACTAAAAAAAATGGTACTGGCAGGCTATGTGTCTGTATGCATGGTCAAAGACTTGCATTTGGCAGCTTGCACCATTTTTCCATTTATTATTGTTTCCGTACAATACATACGTCTGTATGCTTGTACTACCATTGGGCACTTGTGTTGGCACAATCTTATCATTGGTTTCATTGATTGCATGGGTGAATATGGAGATATGTGCTGCAGTCCATTAGAAATCAAGTTTTCCCCTCAGTCACTGAAAGAACACCCCACCTTCAGCATTACACAGCAAACTGTTGAATACTAATTCAAAATCAGATTGGGATGCTGTAATTCAAGTTGCAGGGTGGAATTTTAAAGGATGATACATATAGTCACTCTTTAAACTTTTTTTGGGGTACCTTGCATGGTTGTTGGGTGTGAGGTCAATGTGGAAACCAATGATTCTTGTACTGAATAACACGATTAAATATCGTATTTAATATTGTATTTAATCATGTAAAAAAGTGCCTCCATTTTCGGACTTGTTAGAAGGGATGGTCATCTGTAGCTTGAAAATGCTTCCCTATTATTATTTTATTTTTTTAAGGTTGAAGAAACATGTTTATGAAAATATGTTTTCTCATTTTTGTTGGGCTTAAGATACCTTAATTTATCAAAAATAAGAGCTAGAGAGCTACATGGTGTAGTGGACAGCATAGGTAAGAAATCATGCAATGTATGTGCAAGTGAGAATGCGCTAGTATAATGGCATTATGCCTTTAACACCAGTGAAGGGTACTTGAGTCTGAAACCTTCAGACAGAAAGGGTAAAGTTTGAAAAAAAAAAGTTTGAAAACCACTACTTTATTAGAACTTCTGGATGTATTTTAGTGTTTAGTGACCTGGGTCAATTTTTTGTTTTGTTCCGTTGGTAGTGCTTGGTTTTAATTTGTATTGATTTACTCACTTTTAATTTTTTTTTTTTATTGTCACTTTTTTCGTTTATTGCCTGTCAATTACTACAGTAACTTACTGTTAACAAATGTATTTCATGTTATCCTTAAAAAAGTGTCATAGTAAAATCATAGCAAAGAGCAATCAAACATAGTGAAAGCATTGTACAGCTGAGAGATGTATGGTACAGCATAATAAAAACCATGGCACACTATGGTAAATTATGGTAAATGCAACACATAACCATGAGTAAAAGGTGGGTAAACTGCAAATTTACTATGCAAATTTACCTGGGTAAACGTTTATAAGGGTTGTTAACAGTTAATATGTAGTGACTTGTTTATAATTTTCCGGTAAAGGACAGGGGGTGAGACCCCAACCTCTTAAATCACATTTTATAATAAATAGGTTGTTATGTATTAACTAGCCGTTGACCATGTATGAACGTATTTTATTTTAGTTGTAGACAGTCACACTACCAAATAAAACAGTGATTTATTTGAAGCTGTTCCCTGTTTTGTTTTGTGTGTGTGTGTTTTTTTTTTACTTCAGCCATGTGTGTGTGTTTCAGGGTCTCCTCCGGGCTTGCAGATAACACTACAGGGGAAGTACACCTGCATGAATGGGACGGCAATCAGACTGGGCCGCGTATGCGACTTTCAGAGAGACTGCGCGGTGGGAGAAGATGAGGGGCTGATGTGTCGTGAGTAACACCTCCCTTTCAAATGTTGGTTATATTTAATTAGGTATTTATATATGATTGTTAACTGTGAATACCGTCTTTTAAAGTTGCTTAGGTTATACTTGCTACAAAAGTATTTTTAATATTGAGAAATGTTTCAACTGGAAGACATTGGGCTAAACCCTCAAAACTATTTACTCCATAACGGCATTAGCGTGATTTTTTCTGATAGTACTGTATAAATGCTCACAGTAAAGTTAGCAAATCAGAAATAAATAACGAGACGTTTATTACAGGTGCTCGTGAGTAGCCTGAAGTTGTTTCTTTTTCATTTTAGAATTATAGAATTGTTTTCTTGTTTTTCCTTTTGGAGTAAATAACTTTTGAGAATCTGGCTCATTGAGAAACATGAAAATAATGTTGACAAGATGCTACACCAGTAGCAAAAAAAAAAAAAAACAGCAAGAACTTCAGGATTTCAGGCATCCCATACTGATGATACATACCGGTTTTGCTGCAATACTGTCTGCTTCACAGAACAGTTCACTTAGTTGTGTGCAACAACGGTACGACTACTAAAAGTTTAAACTAAGCATGAGATAAATGTATGTAATTAATTTGCTTGATTGTTACCTGAATAGACAAGGCTCTCATGCATAGCGGTTAAGAAAGACACTTGATTGTGGGGTCTGTGGTCACTGGTTTGCTACCAGCAGTTTTTTTTACTTCTTGGTTGTGTGAGTTGGTCTTTAGATTGTGACGCTCCTTTTATGGAAGCAAAACATTTTCCTCAGATAGTTTTGCCTGTGTAAACTATTATTACCTTATCAGATAAGAAGCTTCCTGTTCACTAAATAGGAGTCACTCTTCATGCACTGACTTTATAAATATCACATGGGAGATACTGAAATTGAAGAAGGAATCTATGAAAAAGACCTAGGAGTTTATGTTGACTCAGAAATGTCTTCATCTAGACAATGTGGGGAAGCTATAAAAAAGGCCAACAAGATGCTCGGATATATTGTGAAAAGTGTTGAATTTAAATCAAGGGAAGTAATGTTAAAACTTTACAATGCATTAGTAAGACCTCACCTAGAATATTGTGTTCAGTTCTGGTCAACTCGTTACAAAAAGGATATTGCTGCTCTAGAAAGAGTGCAAAGAAGAGCGACCAGAATTATCCCAGGTTTAAAAGACATGTTGTATGCAGACAGGCTAAAAGAATTGAATCAGAAGACTGGTGACAAAGCAATACATTGTTTACATAATTACTGCTAATGATTTGTATGCAAAGTATATTTATTTCGAATATAAGCATAAGACGTTGCCTAGTGAAACTAAATCTTAACAGTGTGCACTGAATGTCAGATTTTTTTTAGATTGTCTGGCGACCCATCAGAAACCTTGCCGGTGTTCTAACCAATTCAGTACCCCCTCAGAAATCTGTCCCACAGACACGTCTGATTTTTCTTTTGCTCGTGTCTGAGGTAAAATACGAGTGATGTGCATGCGCAGCAGTTGTCGGCAGCATTTTGCAATCATTTACTAACTTTTTCGATAGGACGGCATGATTTCTTTGTGATGTGTATAATCAGTTAGAGTTTGTTTTCATTAAAAACGTCTTTGACATGCACAGCTAAAACAGTCTTTTATGCTTAATGTATTAACTATGTGACCCACCTGTTTATAAACGATTGTGCCGATTTCCAAGCAGCCTATTTTTTATATATTTTTTGGATTTCAAAACTTGAATGTTAAAAGTAAATGATCATGAAAGTTTTCACAAATGTTGTTGCTCTGTGGCTTGTGCTGTTATGTCTGGAATAAATGAATGTCTGGAGTCGTGTAAATTATATTAAAAATGCATAATGTATTGCATATAACTTTGTTGTTTACAGATATTTGTTTATATGTTTCTTTTATATACAGTACACACAAGATTGGTATTGACAGTGCGAAAGACAGGTGATACCAAATTAGACAGCTGACAATATCTTAGTCTATGGCTGTATTATTTGGTTTCCCCTGTGCATTTCAGGCAGCAGGTCTCCTAGAAATTTCAAACTTGCACTGTATGTCTACCTGTGCCCCATTATCACACACAAAGAGTTTGATTGATATTGGGTGTATTTACAGTGAGAAACACAGGGGATACCAAATTATAATAACGGATTGTAAAAAAAAAAAAGGAAAATTCAAATGACTTATGAAGCTGCTGACTCTTTACACATTCACATCTTCTGTCTTTGTGTTTCTCAAGCTGACAGATCCTATAACCTTTTTTAGCTAGTTATCCAACAGATTCCCTGTGGGTTTTTGTATTTGCTCTGACTCTTTTTAATGAGAATATTTAATGACCAGTGTGCACCAAAGCCCTCTCTCCTTCGTAGCTGCAAATGTCATTAAGTTTTTTTTTTTTGGTTTTCTTTTCCTTTTCCTTTTACTATTTCATGAGCTGAGTTGTTCTGGTTCCAATATTGAGTTATTACATGGATTTCAGCTGCTTTGAGTTTGTCTAGAGCAGGGATTTTCAATCTGTTTTGAATCATGCCCCACCAAATCAATTTTGTTTGCTAGGAGACCATCCCCAGTATATTTCCGAACTTATAGTTCTTTAGACAAAGATGCACTTCGTTTTACAAGACCATTTCCATGTTTGTTTTAATTTCAGTTTTTGTGTGCAGCTACAAAAAGGCACAAGTAAACCTCATGTATTATTTTAAGAAAACTTGTCTATGGCCACTGTTTACTGTGAAGAAATGGTAAGGAATGAAAAAAGTAAAAAAATAAATATAATGCAGTGTCAACTGTATGTACTATTTATTTTGGGAATAAACAAAACAACGTTTAACTTGAACGGTTATTTGGCATCCTTTGTTTTGTAGTTAATTCACTAGAGTAAAGTAAGGCCTACACAACATATTATTTACTCCTGGGATATTTTTCTACTGTAACATGTTACATATTGCAACGTCTTGCTGTAAAATAATGGCACTCTGCCTGCATTCTGAGAAATATAATGGCTTTTGTTACTTTTTGAAGACAAACGAATCTACGAACGAATATTTAAAATGAGCGAATATCTGAACATGAATATCCTGTGTTTGTCCCAGCACTATAAAATAGTGGATGTTTAAAAAACATTTTTGTCTAAAAAAGACAGAATGGCTTGGTTTACATGCAATTCTCTCTCCATTGTCATGACAATGTGATATAAGCTAGCACGCATATAACATGTCCCTCACGCAATAGTAAGTGCGTGGCCAAAACATGGCGTGGCTGAAAAGGGTGGGTTAAAAGATGTGCAAGTTGACTAAAAACTAAGAAACAACTGACCTTACTGAGTCATAAGCCTCTGCTGACAAAATGCAATTGTTCATTCACCTTCTGTTAGCAGTAGCAGTTTAAAAGATATGCCCAGGTCTTCACTGTGGAAAAAAGAACATTATTCCCTAATTACGCTGTGAGTCACAATGACAAAGACTGTCCCCACGGAGCCCTCTGATATTTAACTACATCTTAGTCTTAGAATGCAGCCTTATTTATTAAGAATAGAGTCTACAGAGGCTGTTGCATTTAATCTGTTCTCTGCTTAAGAAGATTTAATGCAATTTGGAGCTGCAGTGTAGTACCAGCTCTAAGCATAAAACCATACTGTCACCCTCGAAGTCCCTCAGCTCTATCCACTACACCATACTGCCTTTCGGTTCTTCAGCTCTAAACACTAGACCACATTGACTCTCTCCCAGTGGTTCTAAAACTGGGGGACGCAGACTGTATCCTGGGGGGTGCTAGAAGGTTCAGGATTTTATGAACGCTGGGTCTTTCTGTTTTCCCAGTCAGAACTTGAACTAATTTCCTTTTCTCTCTCTTTCTAGGTGACTTCCTCCTTGGTAGCTACTGCTCCTTTGAAGAGGGGGGTTGTGGGTGGCAGACTTTGACATCAGCCTCTAATGGAACGGCCTGGGGGGTCCAAGAGGGACAACAAGAAGACCGCCAAGAGAGAAAGGGCAGCTGTCCATTCACAGGTACCATCAGAAGAACTTCTAGATTTGTAACTGCAGGCAAAATGTTATATCAGTGATGTCAGATTGCAGTTACTGTATACTGTAGCTGTAGTGAAACTAAACAGCAGTGCAAGCCCAGTTAAACTAAGTTAATATATAACGTAAAAATAAGTTAACTAGACAAATGTTTTATCATGAGAGTATTTTGAGGATGGTCAATTAGACCACAGTCTAGAGTCGATTTTGAGGAAACTTTATATTGAAAGGTATAAAAGTGAACAGGATTTTAAGCAAATGTAAGAATGTACAGTTAATAGAGTCATTTACTAATAGACATTTACAAATGAAATATCAATGATGCAGTTTACATAAAGCAACTGATTGTAGCAACTGACTGTAGGGCCCTCTCACTTCACAGCAGTTCATGTTTAGTCATAGTACTGAAAGTATAGGGTCTAGAAATGTGATCGTTAAGGACAGTGGGAAAAAATGTGCTATGGTCGCGATCACAAGATACATTATCTCAGGATCTTGACATGTTTTTCCCCATGTCCTCATTCAGCCACTGTATAGAACTCCTCCTATATCCTTTGACACTACAAACCAAAAACTCCACTCAAAAACAACAGGCACCTATTCCAATGTAGGACAAATAACGAGGTATCCTCCTATATTATTGCTTCTGGTCCAGATGTTAACCAGAAGATGATGGAGTTGTTTCTAGCAGGCTTGTGTCTTTGCAACATTTCTGAAAGAATTAAACTCAGCCTCTGTTATTGATTGCAGGCAGAGCATTGGTTCTGGACAGTAGTGAGTTTGTGAGCGATGAGCCCAGCGTGTTGAGGAGCCCCTTGTTCCCACCCCCACTAAAAAACTCTCCCTGTCAGGTAAGACCTGCCCACAAGAGGCTGAAACATTCAGGGCATGCTCTCACTGAGGGATAACATGGCATAGTGTTGTAATGGATCTCCTCATAGCAGCTGATCAGTTAACAGTGTTGACATCAGCATAAGAGCAGTGTGGAGTAGTGGTTAGGGCTCTGGACTCTTGACCAGAAGGTTGTGGGTTCAATCCCCGGTGGGGACACTGCTGCCGTACCCTTGAGCAAGGTACTTTACCTAGGTTGCTCCAGTAAAAACCCAACTGTACAAATGGGTAATTGTATGTAAATGATGTGATATCTTGTAACAATTGTAAGTCGCCCTGGATAAGGGTGTCAGCTAAGAAATAAATAATAATAATAAAAGAGACATGCTTACCTCTCAACTGCAGAGCTTGCTTTCTAGCTGAATAGTAAGACGTTCGCCTTTGAACTATGTGGATAGTGGTTTGTGTCCACAGTTTAACAAGGATGAAAAATGAAATGGGTTCTGTAATTGATTAATAAGAACGTCTTGTTTTCCTGTTTAAACTCAATGACCCTTCTTATATGAATCAACAGTTATTGTTTTATTCCAATAATTCCGCTCTTGGGTCTCAACATCTAGACTGGGTCTTAGCTTAGACACATTTAAAAAATGCCTCCAGCCTTTATTTGTTTAAATCTTTGGCCGACACACATTTGAGCACTGCATGCAAAAATTAAATAAAGAAAAGTAATTTAATGTGCTGAACGGCACCAGCGATTTCAGGATGGTTTTTGTAGATTCTAGGGGCCAGCTAACCTGAATTTGTAGAGAACTTGCAGCCTCACATTATTACATATATATATATATGTGTGTGTGTGTGTGTGTGTACACTGTATATTGCACGGCATGTTTGACACGTTGTATCTTATTACCATATGTTCCAAAGGGCATCAAAAGAAAACACTCTAACCTTTAGTGACCTAAATATAACACGGTAATCTCACAAAACCAAGAAAGGGCGCAGTCAGACATGGGGAGTTTAGAATGTCAGGTCACCTCTGTTTTATATTCTAACTAAATAACTAAATTGTTAACCAATTAAATACATTTGCTAAAGTAAAACCTATTTAAATAGTTGAAACCCTACGGTATAAATTCGCTGCAAGAAATTGTGTGACTCTTTTTGTTGGTGCCTTGACTGGCCTTAATACTGAGATTTCACTGTATTTGTTTCAAACAAACATCAATAAAAACTAGGGGTTTTAATCGAGTAATGATTAATTGATTAATCACACCTGTGGGCTTTGATTGATGCAAAAATTATTGATCGATTAAAAAAGTTTATCGTATCATCTTAGTCGCAAGTACGTTGATTTTTCTTTTTATTCAATGTATTTATTTTAATCCATATCAGAAAATTAGCACCTATATTGTACTTTTTCTTCAGCTAACCTAAAAAAAAGCACTCAGTAAGTTACATTTGTTAGTCTGAAACTTGAAAGCTTACTATATATCAAAAACAGCAATTAAGTTAATATTTTAAATTATTCCCTTTGGCTAACTTCCATTTACATGTAAGCAAACATTTTCAAAATGTCAAATTACATGTAAGTAAATATATGTACAGTACTGTGCAAAAGTTTTAGGCAGGTGTGAAAAAATGCTGTAAAGTAAGAATGCTTTCAAAAATAGACATGTTAATAGATTATATTTATCAATCAACTAAATGCAAAGTGAGTGAACAGAAGAGAAATCTACATCAAATCAATATTTGGTGTGGCCACCTTTTGCCTTCAAAACAGCATCAATTCTTCTAGGTACACTTGCACAAAGTCAGGGATTTTGTAGGCATATAGTCAGGTGTATGATTAAACAATTATACCAAACAGGTGCTAATGATCATCAATTCAATATGTAGGTTGAAACACAATCATTAACTGAAACAGCTGTGTAGGAGGAATAAAACTGGGTGAGGAACAGCCAAATTCAGCTAACAAGGTGAGGTTGCTGAAGACAGTTTACTGTCAAAAGTCATACACCATGGCAAGACTGAGCACAGCAACAAGACACAAGGTAGTTCTACTGCATCAGCAAGGTCTCTCCCAGGCAGAAATTTCAAGGCAGACAGGGGTTTCCAGATGTGCTGTCCAAGCTCTTTTGAAGAAGCACAAAGAAACGGGCAACGTTGAGGACCGTAGACGCAGTGGTCGGCCAAGGAAACTTACTGCAGCAGATGAAAGACACATCATGCTTACTTCCCTTCGCAATCGGAAGATGTCCAGCAGTGCCATCAGCTCAGAATTGGCAGAAAACAGTGGGACCCTGGTACACCCATCTACTGTCCGGAGAAGTCTGGTCAGAAGTGGCCTTCATGGAAGACTTGCGGCCAAAAAGCCATACCTCCGACGTGGAAACATGGCCAAGCGACTCAACTATGCACGAAAACCCAGGAACTGGGGTGCAGAAAAATGGCAGCAGGTGCTCTGGACTGATGAGTCAAAATTTGAAATACTTGGCTGTAGCAGAAGGCAGTTTGTTCGCTGTTCGCCAAAGGGCTGGAGAGCGGTACACGAATGAGTGTCTGCAGGCAACAGTGAAGCATGGTGGAAGTTCCTTGCAAGTTTGGGGCTGCATTTCTGCAAATGGAGTTGGGGATTTGGTCAGAATTAATGGTCTCCTCAATGCTGAGAAGTACAGGCAGATAATTATCCATCATGCAATACCATCAGGGAGGCATCTGATTGGCCCCAAATTTATTCTGCAGCATGACAACGACCCCAAACATACAGTGAAAGTCATTAAGAACTATCTTCAGCGTAAAGAAGAACAAGGAGTCCTGGAAGTGATGGCATGGCCCTGATCTCAACATCATCGAGTCTGTCTGGGATTACATGGAGAGAGAAGCAACTGAGGCTGCCTAAATCCACAGAAGAACTGTGGTTAGTTCTCCAAGATGTTTGGGCCAACCTACCTGCCGAGTTCCTTCAAAAACTGTGTGCAAGTGTACCTAGAAGAATTGATGTTGTTTTGAAGGCAAAGGGTGGTCACACCAAATATTGATTTGATGTAGATTTTTCTTCTGTTCACTCACTTTGCATTTTGTTAATTGATAAATATAAACTTTTAACATGTCTATTTTTGAAAGCATTCTTACTTTACAGCATTTTTTCACACCTGCCTAAAACTTTTGCACAGTACTGTATATTAAACATTAGCTGGCATTATGAAACATTTGGCATAAATGCATTATGGTAATACTTTGTATTACTTGTAATTGACTTTCAAAACAACTTCATATTATTAGCAAACAGGTGTGATTAATCAATCAACAGAAAATGTCAAGATTAAGCCTCATACAAAAAACCCATAACGTTATTGTGTTAAAACAGCATTATCAGGGAAAGAAGCCAAAGAGCATAGTACCCCGCAACCCAGCTAGTGCACTCTTCAGGGTTGCTGTATATCTTTTACTCTTAGTTCCTCATTTGACTGTGGCTTTTCACCCATGACTATTTCATTGCGGCTACAAATTGGCTTCCAACCGAGGTTCACTTGAATAATTTAGTGAGTTTGCAGCTTACCACTCACTCCCAACCTCACTGTCCTGATTACAAGAAAAAAAACAGACCAGGATAACAGCAGTTGCATAGCATTTACCTTTACAAACACCATAGAAAGAGTCTGCTTGGATCAACCCTAGAGGCTGCATTTGAGAAACACTGCACTGCTCTTCAAACCAAACAAAAAATATAAACTCCACTGTTAAACTCCCAAGAAACACTGCAGTGGTGTTTTGAGCCCATGGACTATATAAACACCCCTATACTTTCCAGTCTATAAGCAGGTTCTATGATTAATAGGAAGTATGCCTGTATAACACCATTGGGTTCTGGCCCAATCCCTATTACACAAAAAATACGCAGATACAAAAACATGCCCTTATTATGGTTGATGGTTATCACCCATATGTGTAGAACAATTTGTATTGAATTTTATCTTTTAGAATATAAAAATATAAAGTTCA
This sequence comes from Acipenser ruthenus, assembly GCF_902713425.1. Classification (NCBI taxonomy): domain Eukaryota; kingdom Metazoa; phylum Chordata; class Actinopteri; order Acipenseriformes; family Acipenseridae; genus Acipenser; species Acipenser ruthenus. The sequence continues at coordinate 76,940,286 of NC_081193.1, read as the reverse complement.
CAGTGGGAACCGAAAACAAATACACATTTAGCTTTAAAGTGCTTTCCTTGTCCCTGTGACCTTTGTGAAAACAAGGTAATGCTTGTCATGGGTCCAACCTTTGAAGAAGAAATGAGCTCTATTTTAATGATCTTGATCAGTTGGATAATGCCCTCTAACATGCAAAACATGCACTGACACACATCAAAGTAATGCAGCGCAACACGCTTAAATTTCAATGCGGGGTTCTGTGGAGAGGGCAGACTTCTTTAAAGGAATGTGGGTTTGTTGTTAATGTTGTGATGCTGTGCCTGCAGGTTTGGTTCTCTGTGTGTGCTGAAGGCTCCCTACAGGGGGCACTGTCTCTTTGGCTGGTGGAGAACAGCACCAGGGAAGAGGAGAGTCGCAGACTTTGGGGGTTTGAGAACAGCAGTGGGGCAGAGGGCTGGAGCAAACTGGCCATTCCTGTACATGGTGTCTCTGACAGGTAGGGGGAGCTCTAGCCTATTATGAGCTAGCAAAACCATGCAGTACCCATAACATAGTCCTCACCATGTATAACACACATATTTTTGTAAATATCATTGTTAATAGACTGTGCTATGTGTGTTTTGCCTTATGAAGAGAATGCAGACTGGATTATTATGAAACAGGTTGCTGTAAGCCCCAATACTGTTTCAATACCTGATTATGCAGTACACAGTGTTGCATATAGATGAATATGGTAGCCATCAGTGAACAGTCCACAGTATTCTGTCCCTATGACCTACGTGAGCCCTGCAGTCAAGCACCAATTTCAAAAATAAATTACATCTCAAATTAGGGTTGATGGGAAAGGCATTGAGCTGAGTCAGGGTTATCCTGCAGCTGCTGATTATTGCAGAGGCTGGTAGGTCAGTTTAGCTGTAAATTGTATAACGGCAGAGTATACATTATTGACTCATTTGCAATCCCCACTGTTCTCTTTTTAAAAAAAAATATACAGCATATGTTCTGTTCTCAAAGAGTTTCCCCCCTGGCGGCTTTAATTTACTCCTTTTTATTTGGAAAAGTGAATTTTACAAAACTTAAACCGTCTGTTTACTTTTCTTCAGAGGTATCCTAACAGGTCTTTCTCATTTTGTACCAGAGATTTACAGGATGTTGTTTGTCAAGAGTGTTTAAAGAGCTTTCAGAATCATGCCTACCTCTCAGGTACATCTGGAATACCAGAGTGTTTGACTAACCTGTCCCCCTGTAACACTCTGTCCCTAGTGGAAGTAAGAAATATGACATTTGTTCTATTTCTTACTGATGTATTTCTTACAGCCATGGGAGGGTCATAGGGTCAGGTTATTGGTTACACTCTTTTAAAAGATTGCCAGGATGTGATGACTGGAATAGAACATGATACAAAGCAAATCTAACCAACAACAAAAATACATTAGTTAAGATTGGTATGGATATTTCATAGTGTAGATATGATTCTTCAAACTCAATCTTGTTGCTATTCACAGGTTTTGGCTGCAGTTCACGGGAAGTGGAGAACCTGGGTCCTTTATTGCTATTGATAACCTCTCACTCAGCTTAGACTGCTTCCTGGCATGTAAGTACTGCAAACCAACCTTCATGCACCCAACCACAGTTATTAGACACTCTGGCCTAAAAAACAGTACTGCAGTAAAACCAACCACCTGTATTAACCAGCCAGTGTGTGGGAGTCACTTCTTTATACAGAGAGTGAGGGTATGGAATGTGTTAGCTAGCCATGTTGTTGATGCTGAATCATTGGGATCCTCTAAGACCCGACTTGACAAAGTTTGAAGGTAAATCAGCTTCTAGGAACTGAACGAGTATCCTATTATATTTTAGTTATCAGTGTTTACATTTTAAATCAGGCTCAGTCGCATGCCAATAATGTGTACCACTGTTTGAGTTAGGGAAACAAACTCAGTGCATCAGAATGGGAAACTCATTTGTATCTTATCTTGGTCCAACACATTGCTAAGATTGCATAGAAGTTATAGCAGTGATCTGGCCCCCGCATGTGGTCACACTCCCAGGCAGGTTTAGCGATACATATTCAACATTCAAGTGATCAGAATAGCATCTGCAAAAGAGCCACTGATTTTTAATTGTCAAGCATGAGCTCTGAAATGGGGCCCTGGGCTCTCAGACAGATGGTGGTTTCAGTTCCTATCGAAAGGGTAATTAACTCATCCTGAGTGGCTTGCACTGGGACAGATTGGAAACTAAACACTTTAGGATGACTCATTCTCACAGAAACAAAAGGGGGACATTTTAAGAATGAAAGCAGATGTACTGTACTCTCACCTCCTTAATGCTCAGTACGTTCTACTGCAATCATTTCTGAAACATGAGTTAAGAAGACTGCAGATTCCACATACTGTAGTGTGTAAAGCAGTGTTGTAATCTAGTCGCACAAATTCGAGTCGAGTCACAGGGGGTTAAGACTCGACTCGAGTCTTTGACATGCCAAGCTCAAGTCGAGTCAAGTCACAGAGTTTGCTCGAGTCGAGTCACCTATCTGGCTTGAGTCAATTCGAGTCATTAGTTCTGACAGTTTGAGACAGTTTGATTTAATCAGATTCATTTTACAGGAGATTAGCAATCTACAAGTAAAAAGAAAAGAACATTTCAATTAAAAATACAAAATTTAGATGCACAATAATGTGGTCATACTTGCCCCACTGATGTTCACCATTAAAGATCCATGGTTTCTGCCTTGTGTTTTGTCTCTCCATTTCAGTGAATTCTTTGCCTATTTATAAGCAGATTTTGTTATTGACCATACAGAGACTCTTTTACCTATACTCAATTGGGTTGGATGTACAGTTATGTATACCACGAAACAAAAGAATGCACTGAACCATTTATTTACAATTTTACTGATACTAAGTGTTTTTCACTTTTTCTCAACAATAAAACTCCCTGATAGTTTTTTCTGAGATACCTTAATCATATGAAAGGCAATTTTGTGGCATTTAATTTGATATTTGATATAAAGATCTTGCTTCTAGGCCTTAAAATACAGCAGCTACAAAGAAAAACAGTCCAAGTAATGCAACTGAGTCAAAATCAGTTTTAAAACTATTGCATACTCGCACATACGCTCCAGTTCAAAAACAGTAAACTCAACCTAATTTGCTTAATATTACAGAAAGAAATGTATCTTGAAAGGCTAAGAGTTTAGCATGATAATGCGTGTTACAGAATAAGTAATTTTTGTTATTTTCAGATAAAAAAGGGCTGTTTCACTAATATGTTTAAAAAAATAGCACAAATATTTCACACAGAACACATCACATCATAAACCCTTTAACCACCTATACTTAGCACAGTAAAATCCCAGTTGTTTGTCTAAAAGAAATCATCAATGTAGTTAAAATGTGCAAACATACAGTAATACTAAGAGGTCAATTGTATTTTGAATAACCCTGCTAACGTAAAAGACTGGTATAGTAGCTGCTGTTTCATAAACACATGCAAAATACCCCAGCAGCGCAAACGAACACTTTTTTTTTTACCGGTGTAATAAATGATCTGTTCACTCACTATAACAAAATCCACAGACCACTTCTTAAAAATTCATTGACAACAACTCAGTTCCGTACTCAACCTCCTTTCGTCTGGCAATATTGATTGTGCCCATTCCCAGAATCATGCTGCTGTGGTCTGATCGACCCATTTTTGCTTTTATGAATTTATTCTTTAAAAAAGCAAAACGTTTTCAACCTAACTAACTCTCAAAAATCTATACTGCATGCAAATCCTGATGTATTAAATTAATCAAACACGTCTAGAGCTGATTAACTCAATTCAGGAATTCTGGAAAACAAAGATGACCGTGCAACAGCTTCATTCATCATCTGAACCGTGTGCTGCCAGTGGTTGTAGAAGGCTATGGGAATGTAAAAAAATAAATACGATTATTACAGCTCTAGAGGGTTGTTTGTGTGTTCATTTCTTGTACAGTGCATTATTACATTAAATGTCATGTGCAGAACAATTTTATAAGTTTGTACATGAGTCTGGATTCGTCAGTGGTAGTTTGGATTTTAAAAACAACAGTTTTAGCAAAATATGGCTTTTTTGCCAATTCTTTTTTGTTTCCTAAAACAATTTTTTTGTTTTCTAAAACAGAGTTTTTTTAAACATAGTATAACTTTAGGTCAGTATACATTAAACCAGACAACAAACACTAAACCCCTATTTTTTTCTACCGCATTTAAGTTTTAAGCTTACTTAAACAAAAATCTTTTGATTGACATGGGGGAAAATAGTGTTGGTAATTAATATGGGGAAACGGGTTTGTTTTGTGTGCCTTTTGGAGTTGTTGTGTGTGATTAAATTATTGTTTACAGACAGGCGCTCAATTGAGACTTGCTGCCTGCTAGGCTTGGTTGAGGGGAAGGGCATCGAGTGATTGGTTGTGCTGGTCCTCAATCAGCAAGTGGGCGGTTCTCGACTGAGTGTCCATCAGCATAAAAATATCCGGTAGGGATCGCTCGGGGTGACTGCACCGCCATGCTACACAGAGGGGAGCTGCGTATACTCTGGAGGAGAGTGTCGACTCTGCAGGAACTACAGCTACGCAACCCTGAAACTGCAAAACGGTCCTTGTGAAGGCAGTGCCCATCCAAGGCCACAAACTCCCCCACTGACAAAGAATGCTTTTAGAAAGAGTCGTAAACTAACCGCTGGACAAGTGTTTTATCTTTTCCTATCATTGAATGAATCATTTAGGCGCCAGCAGTGTCTTGCAGAAGGCAAGCCAGACAGTTTTGAGTATGCTTTGACACCTCGGACAAAGAACAGTACCCCTCGTAAATACATTCACGGAAGGCAAGGAAGAACCAATGTTCTGAAGAATGGCTAAAATCAGCTTTGAAGAGAGCCGTAGCTCTTTGCCCTACGAGAGACTGAAACAGTAAACGGAAGCATAGCCAGCAGCTGGACCTAAGGTCATGTACTAGCCATACAGAAGAATTGCAACAAGAACACATCTACAAACTACATAACTTCAATTGCAACGCATTATCTGAACTGAGTTACGACTGATCAATGGAACTATTTCCATTTGGAAAACTGCCAACAACAACTATAATGCTGCAAGACTTGGAGATCAACAAACTGATCTCCATTTGAAAAGAATGATTTGTTTATTGTGAGGCTACGCAACAATGCGTACTTCAGGCAAAGTACCAGTTTCTTTCATTGGGACTTCAGATCCAAAGAGCTGCAGTGTTCATCAACACAGATTGACTTCTTTATATGGAAATCGATATGTATTCAACATATCTAATATTAAATACTTCATGACTCGAGAAAGTAACTGAAGCAAATGCTCTCAAGTTAAGTGGATAAAATGTTCTAGGAATGGAATGTTACTTCCTGTTTTAGAGTGTGTAAGAAATGTATTTTGTTTGTTGAAATGTGCAACTCAAAGGAGTTGCCTTGTAAATGCAGAGAATTTGATCATTGCCCCATTTCTGAGTTAATTTGAATATATAATCAACGGAGGTTTATAACATATTTTTAGTTTGGTACATCACGTCTAAACTAAATTAACACGGTAAAACTAATTTGCTAAATTAGGTAGTGGAATGTTGGATTCTGTTCTGAATGGGAAGTTGAATTAATTCTTGTGCATATTGACATGATCGATTACAACGAGAAACGGGTATTGAAAATACTAATGCAAAGTAGACACCTATTTAATATCAGCATATTAACCATGTATGCTAATGATGTTATGGTCGTTGTAATCATTTGACTATGAGACTATAATGAACTGTATACTATTCATGCATATCTCTAACCACTAGCCTTTCCTTTCTGTAATATTAGATTTGTTGTGCACCCCGTTTTATTCTTAAAAAAACTATTGTTTTATATTTCTGACACGTTGTGTGAATGTCGGTTATTGTCAAGGGAATCTGAGTTCTACGTGATCCCGAACTTAAATATGGTCTCATTTTATTACATTTTGACGTTCTTAAACAGGGCGCCTAGAGACTAATTTATATTTAAATAAATTGTATACCTAATTCACTACAGTCACATGATCATAGGATCTCCCCTCCTTGATCAAAGGCAATGTGGTTTCTCAAAGTAGAATCCAGGTCTATTCGGTGGAGACATACCTTTGCGTACGCTGATCACTCCAATAGCTCACCTGATGGGGAGAGACAGGAAATGGTTGCCCCAAGCAGGGGCAACATTAATCTTTAGCAAAGCTCTGTCAGTCTTCATGTTTTAGACATAATTCATTCCCATTAATCTATCTCCCTGCTGTGTTGCGAGAGATGCATCGGTGATTTGGCTGAGATCCTTAACGACTCCCCATTGACAGCTGTCAGCTCTGGTTCCACATCCCTTCTACACAGCTCAAGCTGACAGATACCAATCTAGTGTGCACTTTATCAACCATCCATCATTTAACAGCTGAAAAAAATGAAAGGCCTCCCTTGGAAAGCATTAACTCGACCATGAGATAACTTCAGAAATCCTGCATGGTAAACTTTGCTCTCCAGATAAGTTGTAAGATAACCACCAAGAACAACGTTATGATTGCCAACATGTATTTAACTTATGCAACCTACCCCAGCTTAGAGAACGCACTAGGCAGTTTTAGTGCTCATTGGGATACTTAAATACCATCTACATTTTTCGTATATTGATTGTCTTGCAGGTTTAATTTTTTATTGTATGTGTTCCCTCTCGTTCCCTAGTAACTAATCTAGCAAAATGATCCTTCTAAAAGCTTAATGTCGAAGTGAGTTTCAGAAATGATACCTTGAGGTGTGCAACTGTAATTTGTGCCCCCTCTGTAACCGTGGCAACTGTGAGTTTAGACTAGTGCACATTATTAAGGTACAGGAAAATGACAGTGCTGGAGAGCTGAGAATGGAGTGTTTAGTCTAGTGCTTATTATTATTATTATTAAGGTGCAGGGTAATGTCAGCACTGGAGAGCTGAGAAAATAATGTTATTTTATGTCCTGTTCTCAATGCATATAGTGCAAAACGATTTCAGAAACTTGTATTTCCAATTAGTTCAAGCTCCTTTTATCTGGAATAACTTTTAATTTCAGCGGTAAGCAGAAGCCTCAGCTAGTACCCACTATATTTAAATATGCAAAGAGAATGCTAGTAATTGCTCTGAAAATTTGTTTTGGAGATCCTCAGGGTTATCAGTGCGTTTTCATGGAAATACATTTTGTATAATTGGTTTTGAAGCTTTCTTTGTTTTAAAGTTAGTTACTGAAAAGCTGGTATAATTAGGGTACTGTTGTATACAGTATGGTGCCCTTAATTTGGAGTATTCTGTGAGATTTGTAATCATGATACAAAGAGAAACTACAACATGGATTTCACTGATTTTACAGATATTAGATAGACTATGTCAGGTTATATTTGTATATATCTCATTATTTAATTGTGCGGTGTAATAGTTCAAGTACAGACTTTCCAGATTCAAAAGGCATTCACTCAAGACATCAAAGTCAGCATCCCAAATCAGGTGTGTAAACAATACACTAATTGCAATATGATGTGTATCACGATATGTATGATTGTCCTGATTGACTAATTAAATAATCTATAAACATGGTATTGCTCTGTAGTAAACTGTAGATTAATCTCCAGCTCTTTCTCATCCTTTCTCTTTCTTAAGCCAATGGAGACCTCCCACCCAAGATCACACCGCTCAGTACCAGCATGAAGAACTTGGAATCCACCAATCAGACCAGCACAACAGCTGCCCCAGCCAATGAGCACTCAGAAGGAGAAGGGCTAGATGTCACAGAGTTCCCAGATTTTCAACATGAAGGTACAGTAGGAACTTGGTCTAGTGCTGGATTGTGTTGCACTTCCATTCTTAAAAAACTTTGTAAACATTGTAAACTACAAACGAGAAATTGTTGCTGCCTTCAGCTACAAACATAATTCTTTAAAACGGACATGTCATACAAACAACAGAGCCTCCAATACGGTGCCCATATTAGGATATCTTCGTAAATCAGGCAAAAAAGGAGTAATTATGTGCTCCCTCTTCTGTAACTCCCTCCTCTGAAACTACCTCCTCCCTCCGTCATGCTCCATGCTCCCTCCTCCCTGGTCTGAAGAGATCAGCCAATAAAGAACCAGTTTCCAACTTATACGCGTTTTCATTGGTTAGATTAAGTGCCAGTCATATTACCTGGGAGACCAGCTATGTATTTGAATGGAACATAGCTAACTAAACACGTTCAAAATCTGAGAGCTGAAAAAAGTAATAATAATAATAATAATAATAATAATAATAATAATAATAATAATAATAATAATAATAATAATACATCTAAAGCCGAAGAATTGTCATTTTCGTGAGGTAATGATTGCAATTGTATATTTCAATGTAAGAAAAACAAGCCCAAAAAATCCTGTTAAAAAAATACACATACTCGTTTAAAAAATATGCTCCTTAAAATGACAAATTCTTGTAATGTTTTTTTGCACAAAAGCATATATATATATATATATATATATACACACACAGCCGTAACTAGGGGTGGGCGAGCGGGGCAGCCACCCAGGGCGCAAAAATGACTTAAATGCATTGCCACTCGAGTAATCATTTTGTTCTGCGGTTCTCAATGTTTTCACTTGTCAGCTGCACTAGAAAATGGAATGCATCACTTCCTTAGCAACAGACTAACAACCACGAACCTGGTTCTACACAAACCAACATTATAATGTTTGCATCAAAATAGTGGAGTTATATTTATAGGTAATTGATTTGTTTTTGAAAGTGGTACTCATTTCCATTACTGTTTTTATTCTAAGCTATATTCTTATTTGTATAATTGTGTTATGTGGTTTGTGACATCGTTGTTGTTTATATATTACAGCTTTATTAATTAGAATTAAACCTAATCTATAGTAATTTATTCATTATTTTCTCATACAATGCTTGCTCTGAGGATCAGCCCTATCATTGTTTATTTGTTTATTTATTTATTTACATTTCTATTGATTAGTGTTTATAGTTAGGACACATTAAAGGCTTTGCAGCCGTTTTTCGTGCCCCACCAATACATAAACCCATGGGCCGTCACTGAAAAGGACAAGTAGATTTGTTTTTTTTTAGCACTTTGTCCATTGGACAACAAGTTGTTTATAGAAACTGCACACCCCTGAGTACTTACAGGAGACATTCGATACATTATTTAATACATGAAAATCACTTTGCTAAATACGTGCCGTTTACGTGTGGAGTTCCATTCTCATAACTATATCATTGTTATTGTATATTGTAGAGAGTGCTATCGAGTCCTGCTGTGGAGCAAGTATAATATAAGACATGTGTTGTGAAAGTGCTAATGCTTCATTGTGATTCACTTTTTTTTGTGTGCAAGCACAGTACCTAGGAATTTTCCAGCACAGTGTCTTAATCCCTGAGAAAAGAGACAGAATTGTATTGCAGTTGCCTTTGACCTTCACTACCACCTTTAAACATCAGGCGTCATCATCACTGTACCAGCCGTCATCCCTGTGTATTCCTGTGTAATGGGTCTCCTCCTCGTGGCTGATGAGTTAGTAATATTGACATCAGCATATGCCGTGTACTGTTCTTACTCTCGACTAGTCTGGGAGCTAGTAGAAAAATTGCATTTATATTTGACAAAGATTTAATGTTTTAAAAAATAATTTGCGATTGGAAAACTTTAACTATTTAGTTACCTATCCCTGTCTTCTGTGCTAAAAGAGCATAGGAGACAGGAGTAACGAAGACAGACGTAACTTCAGTGCTTAACAGAGAGGCTGTCATGTGCCTGTGGAGTTCTTACCCAAAAAGCAAGATTATCCCCTATTAGGCACCAGAATCCCTTACTATATAATCAAAAATCCAGAGATTCTGGTTGTATGTTTCCAATGAATTTATGCTGAAAAACTTCTAAAAGCTCTGCACACAATTATCATATACGTCTGAATGCATTCTCCAGTATTGACCAGGTTCAGCTTTGCTTTGCGTATGAGATCTGACAAGATCAATTTCAACATGCAACAACTGCAGGCCAATATTAGAGTTAGTATTCTTTGAAATTGACACTGTTTGTACTTTATATACAGTAATGCTTGAAACCTCATGCACATTGAACCAAATTCATTTTAAAGGGTTACCGAACACCCTGCAGTTTTAACAAGAAACTCGTTACTTTTGCTGCATTATGTGTTGTCTGTTCTTTTTTTATATCACAGTAATATATTTTGTTAACTTAGTCTTGCTTGTTTTGATATTTTTTATTCACACATAATGGGGTCATAAATCAACTGGGGAATTAATTCCTCAACTCTTTTCGCCAGAAGCAAGACAATTGAATTGTCAAATGACTCTCATAAAAGATTTTTGGATCCATGAAAAAAAATTTTGCTCTGATAGGAAATAGCAAAGGTAAAGAACAGTGTTTTCTATAAACACTGCAGGAGTTCTGAAACACTTTAATATATAGTACTGGGAAGGGGTAAACACAATAAAAATATTGTGGAGTTATAACATGCCACTATTCAAAATTTAAAACAACAGTGTGTGCTTTATTGTCAGTGTACCTGCCAAGACTAACTAAGACCATAAGCAAGAGGAAGACAACACATCACATACCGGTTCTGAATGTTCTTGTGCTTCTAAAAGTGACAGAGAGTGTGCTTACAGCAATTTGCAAAGGCAAAGTGACTTTTCCTCACTTCTGACAGTCTATTAAACAAGAGAGAGTTAGATGTGCAACTTGAAAAAGAGAGATTTGAGAATCAGGGAGGTGGAAATGAACAGGTTTGCTGGGCTGAACGGCATTCTGTTAATTTATTTCACCTTTCACCTCTGCATCTCTGGGTTTGAATTCCGGCCCAAATGAAATTAGTTTGCTGATGTCAACCTAGAGGACATGAAATCACAAAGTAACACACAATTAGAACAATTATCTGCAGGACCGATAAACCTCCACTTTAATAACAAAAAGAAAAAGAAGACTTTGAGATCATCTTAACCAAGACTATTTTAAATATATTGGGATTAATAAAGTTGATACAGAAATTATTTAAAAAAACCCAGAATAATTCAAGACCTAGAGACGTAATCAAACCCTTTCCAGATCCTGGATCTAAGCCTGTTTAATTCCGGATTGCTATAGTACAAGCTGGTCAGCTAGCCCAGCTGACCAGAGCGTTTCTCATTGTTCATAGATCTCACCCTGGGAAAGCGAGACCTTCTGGTGGACATGTTCTCACACTCTTTTCATCATAACGAAACAGAAACAGGTACTTGTGTTTACCTTAACTAGTCCAGAAACAGTGTCAGTGTACTGTTGCTGTAACATGCTTCCGTGTGTGTGCTTGACTGTGTTTTTTATCGGTGTATGTATGTATGGGGCTGGAGGGATGGTATTTAGAGAGTTGGAGAATCTTCCCATTTAATATTTGCTTTACCCATGCTTTTTCCATGGTTATGCATTTACCATGTTTTACCATATTTTTTTAATATGCTTACATCACTGGGCTTACCTATGCTGTCACTGCATTTTATTACACACAGCTTTGCTTTTACAATGGGAACCTTTTATAAGGGTTGATATAACATATTGTATCATAAGCATCAAAGCGGTTGTAATAGTTGATAATATACCTCAACCCATCTCAGTCTCAGTCTCTGCTGTATACAGATTCTGTGCTTCTTCATGTCTGTATGCCAGCGAGCGCACGTCAGGGTGGTTTAAGAAAGGTATGCGGTTCGAGGAATCTACAGGTCATGATCTCCCATCTCCCAAGTATTCATATCAGAGCTAGAGACACTGAAGAGCTGAGGCCCACCGCTTCTGGGCTCTTTGCAGTAATATCTAGTGCATTTTACCCATCAGATTTTCATGGCTAATTATCTTTAACATATTGTAACATGATGTGATTCCTATGGCATTTTACCATACAGAACTGTAGCGTGTATTGAGGGATACCCCCGCTGGCGTTTCCAGTTGATCGCACGTGGCAGTCTCGCTGTTGCTGGGAACACAACTGGGAGCCCTGCTAAATTAAGGCTTTCCCTTTGTGTTCTATTACTGGGTTGTTTTATAATCAGGCTGGGGAAAGCATTAAATGTGTTGTAGGGCTTTATTGCATTAGAATCCTTCTTTTATGACCGCAAAAGGGAGGGAGTGATCTGGTCTTACTGACAGTGGTGCATAACTGAGTGGGTCCTAGGGTTACCCTTATAAGAGTTTGCCACTGTGATTTTGCACCGTGGTTTGTATTTAGCATCGTTTACCATGGTTTGCCATGTTTTGAACATGCTTTACCATACTCAGGGCTTTACAATGCTTACCTATGCCTCATCATGCTTTCACTGTGCTCTAATACTCTTTGCTATGCTTTTACTCTAGTAATCTTTTATGAGGGTAGTAAGGACCTAAGACCACTTTTTCCTCTTTGTGTTTAGGGCTTTCCTGCTGCCACAATTAACTGTAAAAAGGTGGTCCCAACTCCTACTTTTGGAAAATCAGAAATGTATTATTTATTTGAGAGGTTCTTTTCACATAAATTTAATAGATGTTCTCTTAATTTGATGGGAACAGATTAGTTAGATCCAAAAAAGTAGATCCAAAAAAAGATCTTGTAACACAGGAAACGGGGTAAGTTAGTGGTTTATAATAAACAATACAGTTCTGTAATGAATATTGAATATTCAGTAACAAGGGGAGGAAGCCTACACTGTGGTTGACGTTGAGTGCATAAGTAAACACTGAAAAAATAAGGTATACTATAGGTATATACTTTGTGATCAACTGCAACGATGTGCAATATTAATATGTTGCTTAGATGCTTATCTGGGTTTCACAACATATCAAAATATATATGCATTTTTGCAAGTAAAGCATTGAGAAAGTTAACCCAAACAAATATATAAACCAGGATTAGAGGATACATCTGTTAATTAAGTGGATATAGATTTAGGACAGAGGGTAGGAGACACCTTTTCAGACAGAAAATAATGAGCCATGTTGTTGATGCTGAATCATTGGGATTCCTCAAAATCCGACTTGACACATTTTTTAGATCAATCAGCTACTAGGAAACGAGCATTGCTGGGCTGCGTGGTCTCCTGTTGTTTGTAAATGTTCTTATGTTGCCTGCATCTGTTTCTTTGCTGTTTTTCAGATACATCCTGGAGCTTTGGCACGTGTGGAGCGACTGGGCCAGTGGGCCCTACTCCAACGCAGTGCAGCAACTTGTACCGGGGCACACGCATGAACGTGTCTGTGGGCACAGAAGGGTCACTGCGGGGCGTGCAGATGTGGAGAGTACCCGCCACCGATACCTACAAGTAACACACTCCATACAAAAACAATACAGCCTCAGCTCAGCAGCGATGAGGAACTCCAGCAAGGCTCAGCGCAAGCCAACTGTGTTCAATATCACAATCTTCTTGGATGTAAAGTAAAAACAGCATAAAAGCTGACAATAAATTGATCCAGGCAGTGGCGGACTCTGAGATCATATTAATTTATGTTATGAAAATCAAACATAAAACAGTGCATGACAATCTGCTTTAGTAATTTAAAAGATTAAAAGGAATACTTCTCTCTTTCTGGACTTCCATGCAAGCCTGACTGTTTACAGACAGTTAATAGTAAATGCATTGTTGATTTATAAATTAAGTACCAATGTCTTACCATTGGCTTACTTAGTCACCTGTACATACTATCTGGTGATCATACGTGATAATACCAGATCACTGAAATATATGAATGAATGTTGTTTTCAGGATCATGAGCTATGGTGCTGCTGGAGGCAGGAGTGTGCTGATCCCTGATCGATCGTTCGGCTTCTGTCTGGGGGCCCATTTCTTCCTGCAGAAGGACGAGCTGCTCTACATCCTGGTGGGGCAGCAAGGAGAAGACGCCTGCCCAAACGTGAGACCCCAGCAACCCTAACCCTAACCTTGCCCAAACGTGAGACCCCAGCAACACTCCCAAAGCATTCACTCCAGTGCTTCACATAACTAACTCAGGAGGTTAATTTAAGAAACTCCTTCAGCAGCACCAGTTGTGTCTTGCTACCAAAAAATAAATAATAGTGCAAGCCTACTGAACACTGGGCTAAATGTTTTGTGAGTATGGTCCTCTGAGTCTTTTCAGTCATTATTACTTGTGATGAAACAAAAGGATTTATGACTTTTTGACATAAGTTCATCTCAACCACAGTACCTCTGAGTACACAACGGGCCATTCTAAAACAACACTGGTAGAAAGAACCGTGAACTTCATTATGCAAACGATTATGTGATAGAAGACAATATTTAGACTTTTTTTTATTCAGGAGCATTGAACAAATGATTAATCTGCGCAAACACTTGGCCTTAGCTTGTGTTTACTAATGTTGGCTCCTTTCTAAGGCACTGTATTCAATTCTGGTCACTGCAATACAAAAAGGACATTGTGGCCTTGGAGAGAGTCCAGCGAATAGCAACAAGACTAATCCTGGGGCTTAAAAGAATGAGTTATGACATGTTGCATCTCTAAAGGTTTAGGAAACGAAATCTATTTAGCCTATGAAGAAGGAGAGACTTCAGACTTTTAATATATTGTAAAGTTAACTCTAGCTGATACTTTAAGCACAGAAACCAGGACCAAAGGATGCAGTTTGTTATTAAGTAGAGAGTGATTTAGGATAGAAGGTAGGAAACACTTTTTTACACAGAGTGGTGAGTGTATGGAATCGTTTATGATCCGACTTGACAAATCAATCACTTATCTATTAAACAGACAACCACTGATGAATGGTGAATGGCCTCCTCTTGTTCATACATTACTTTATGTTATCATCATAGGCGTAATTTACACGGGGGACGCGGGGGACATGTCCCCCCTCACTTTTTCAATTGCAGGAGTACTAACATTTTTATTTCGCAATAATTTATTGATATAATCACTAGTCAGTATAGAAGTCAATGGGAAGAAAAATGGGATCGGATCCAGGATCATGAGATGGTGTTTTACTAGCCCTTCTGGCTTGGAAGCCTAATAAATCAAACCACACAAATTAAACCACAAAAAACAAATAGCAAATACATGCACTATAAAGTGAATTCCTGCAACCTGTTCCAACTTCAACCACTAGGCAAAGTACCAGTCAAATAACTAAATATTTTACCGAACCAGTAAAGCTACTTTTCAAGTTCACTTTAACCATAACAAGTACAACCCGTTACTGACACAACTCCCAGATGTATCTTCAGCCTTACACACAAAACAACTGAGAATAAAACGAAAATAAAAATAAAGGATCACATAAAACGGAAATAAAAGCAATTGTCTCTAAATCTTGGATTCCTCAAAATAGCCACCCTTTGCCTTAATAACAGCCTCACAAACACGAGGCATTCGGTTAACAAGTTTCAGCAGGAAATCACCCGACATGTCTTTCCAGCTCTTCTGCAGCAATTCCCAGATATGTAGGGCACTTGTGGGTAGCTTTGCTTTGACTCTTCTGTCCAGTTCGTCCCATACAAGTTCTATGGGATTGAGGTCTGGAGACTGGGCAGGCCAGGTCATTAGATTGAGTTGTCCTTCACTTTCCTTCTTAGCCAGAGTTCTTGCACAACTTTGAGGTGTGTTTCGGGTCTTTATCTCACTGAAAAATGAAGGACTGCCCAGCTAGCTGTAATCCTGATGGAATGGCATGCCTCTGAAGTATGCTATGATAGCCATGCTGGTTGAGCTTGCCATGAACTTGGTAAATATCACCAACTCTGTAACCAGCAAGGCAACCCCAGACCACGACACTGCCTCCTCCATGCTTGACAGTGGGAACCACACATGCAGAACTCATGCGCTCACCCTCTCTGCGTCTTACAAATACTCGGCGGTTGGACCCAAATATTTCAAATTTTGACTCATCGGTCCAAAAGACCAACTTCAACTCCTCAAACGTCCAGTTTCTGTGTTTTTTGGCCCAGGCAAGTCTCTTCTTCTTATTCTGCACTTCCTCTTTTTCAATCTCCTCTGAACAGTTGATGTTGAAACATCTGTACTTCTAGTAGCATTTAACTGAGCTTGTATTTCAGGGGAAGTTAATCGTCGGTTTCGCAGACTTGTGACTCGAATGAACTTGTTCTCTGATTCTGAGGTCACCCTTGGCCTGCCTGACCTTGTTCGGTCCACATGAGTGCCAGTTTCTTCAAATCGTTTGATGGTCTTGGCCACAGCAGTTTCAGACACTTGCAAAGTTCTTGCGATTTGTCTTAAAGATTGACCTTCATTTCTTAAAGTAATTACAGACTTACAGTCTTTTTTCTTTGCTTAACTGAGCGCATTTTGCCATTTTCTGCTCCCTTACATTCAGGAATGACAAACTTGTGCCTATGCTACCTATATTTATAGTAATCATGGACCCTCACCTGTTAACAATAATTGGTGACAAAAGGTTAATCAGGTAACATGCTAGTTAACTCGGAGAACATGTAACAAATACACTTTTATACTTAGGCCAGTGTTCTAACACCGTGTTATACACATTTCAGACTTTTAACTGACTTGGGCTTCAGACTGAAATCCCCTTCCTTTGGGTGACCATTTCATTGAAATTGACAAGATTTACATTTTCATTTAAAAATAAAATTTTTTAATGCAATTCACTCATGATTATCAGCTTATATAAGTACACGTATCATATAATGAAATATTAAGTGTTTATAGACAAGTTTATACAGTTAAAAGCATAGATAATCATGAAAAACCTGGTTTCAAGCAGGTGTACTCAAACTTTTGACTGGTACTGTATATATATATATATATATATATATATATATATATATATATATAGGAGAAACGGTAAGTGTGCTCGATACCGCGGTTTGATTAAAGATAATTTTCATCCGATCACAAGCACTTCCTAGTCAGTTCACCCTACAAACATATACAGAGTATATATTTGTATTGGATACCGTCAATGCATACATAAAACAAATAAAACAATATAAAGAAAAAGTTGAGCCGAGGAGACAGCTTTTTACCTGCTCTGAAATTATCACTGTATGTTATTACAGCAGGTCAATTGTCTTCTCCTCACCAGTCAGCCTACAATAATATGCAAGTCTAGTAATTTTCAAACACATTCACAAATGTACTGTAACATAAACAACTAAAATGACAAAAGCTGCTTACCAAATAGACGGTAGGTTTAAACTCAAAAGCACAGCAAGCTGCCACGCCAGTGTTCCCAAACATGTTTTCTTCAAAGACTAAAGCCATGGCATCGTAATTCCATGACTCAGAAGCGACTGAATAATATAGCTGTTGGCCACACTCATTACTCATGACAACATTTAATTAGACATACAAGGGATTGATTGCCGCAGGAATGTTTTTGGGTCTTTAATTAGACATACAAGGGATGTAATGTTTTATTAGACTTCTTTTTAATTTTTATTATTTCAGATAGAATAATCTTCATGTATGCCCCAGCTACAGAAACTGTTACACCACTGGTTTTCATATCAATATTCCCTTAGGAACCAGGTGCAGCTGCTTGATTATTCCATACAGGGTAGCATTACATAAGAACATAAGAAAGTTTACAAACCAGAGGAGGCCATTCAGCCCATCTTGCTCGTTTGGTTGTTAGTAGCTTATTGATCCCAGAATCTCATCAAGCAGCTTCTTGAAGGATCCCAGGGTGTCAGCTTCAACAACATTACTGGGGAGTTGGTTCCAGACCCTCACAATTCTCTGTGTAAAAAAGTGCCTCCTATTTTCTGTTCTTAATGCCCCTCTATCTAATCTCCATTTGTGACCCCTGGTCCTTGTTTCTTTTTTCAGGTCAAAAAAGTCCCCTGGGTCGACATTGTCTATACCTTTTAGGATTTTGAATGTTTGAATCAGATCGCCGCGTAGTCTTCTTTGTTCAAGACTGAATAGATTCAATTCTTTTAGCCTGTCTGCATACGACATGCCTTTTAAACCCGGGATAATTCTGGTTGCTCTTCTTTGCACTCTTTCTAGAACAGCAATATCCTTTTTGTAACGAGGTGAACACAATATTCTAGGTGAGGTCTTACTAACGCATTGTAAAGTTTTAACATTACTTCCCTTGAATTAAATTCAACACTTCTCACAATATATCCCAGCATCTTGTTGGCCTTTTTTATAGCTTCCCCACATTGTCTAGATGAAGACATTTCTGAGTCAACATAAACTCCTAGGTCTTTTTCATAGTTCCCTTCTTCAATTTCAGTATCTCCCATAAGATATTTATAATGCACATTTTTATTGCCTGCATGCAATACTTTACACTTTTCTCTATTAAATGTCATTTGTCATGTGTCTGCCCAGTTCTGAATGCTGTCTAGATCATTTTGAATGACCTTTGTTGCTGCAACAGTGTTTGCCACTCCTCCTATTTTTTGTTGTCTTCAAATTTAACAGTTTGCTTACTATACCAGAATCTAAGTCATTAATGTAGATTACGAATAGCAGAGGACCTAATACTGATCCCTGTGGTACACCACTGGTTACCTCACTCCATTTTGAGGTTTCTCCTCTAATCAGTACTTTCTGTTTTCTACATGTTAACCATTCCCTAATCCACGTGCATGCATTTCCTTGCATCCCTATTGCGTTCAGTTTGAGAATTAATCTTTTATGCGGGATTTTGTCAAAAGCTTTCTGGAAATCTAAATAAATCATGTTTACCTAAAATGTTGGAATGCAATTTTACTTCAAACCATTTGTTACTGGACAATTGATTGCCTCAATAAAAGGGTTTATAAATTGTTTCTAGACACAAAAAATACACGAAATAATACAGTAAAACTAGACGGTTCTCAATAAAATCAGTTGAATGCTGGCAACAGTCTCTTTTGATCAGGCGCCATTCCTGCCCCACTCCATACAGGGGCTTTCTAGGGGCAAGTGCCTTCATCAGACCTGTGTTTAAAAAGCACAGGGTCAGTCTGGGGCTGCCTTATAGGCCACAGCATTGTAGCTGTAGCCTGTATCACATTGGTGATGAAAGAGGAATGGACAAGTGAAAACCACTTTTTCTCTGAAGGTCTGAGAGCTTTTTAAATAATCCAGTAAATTATGAATTAGTCATTTAGCAGACATTTTTATCCAAAGTGACTTACAGAGACTAGGGTGTGAACTATCAACGACTGCTGCTGCATTCACAAAGAGGTTAAGTGACTTGCTCAGGGTCACACACAGTAAGTCAGTGGCTGAGCCGGGATTTGAAGCCCTTTTTTTTAACCACTGGACCACCAAGCCTCTAGCTTGCTGGTCATGAGATCAGTGTGGTCCTGTGGCCCTCGGAGTAGAATTCGCAGTGCAGATTATCCTTAGTTTTTAAAGTGACGTTAATTGTTTGAGTTATGCTTTTGTTTTATTGTCACTTGCTTAGACGTGCTTTTGTTTTGTGAAGGTCACTGTGAAGGTAAATCCATAGTAATTACTCACAGAATACAGTAGCTCCACTAAAAAGATCAATGCATGACGTGATAGAACAGTGTTTAGAATGAGGGTACAGGGTAGAGGCTGCTGAATTTACACCAGATAAAAGCAGATATAGTCAGAACAGGCATTTATAAAGCTGTAATGGTGCGGTGAGTAACGACTTGACATTTGGACTGTACATTCGCTTTGCTTTACAGTCGGACCCTGTTATCAACAGAGTGTGTCTGGGAGAGACGAGCGTGATTGACAACAAGACCCAATCAAAGAAGACGGTGGAGGAGTGGGCGGGAGGAGGAGGAGGAGGGGGTGGGGCTACCTTCATATTCAAGGTAACTGAGTGAGGCTAGGATCTCTATGATGTCATTCACATGACCGCAACTTCAACTCACATTTTAGCATGGTATTACTGTGAATGGGTCTAAAGGTTTTGCAAACACATCACTATAGTGTTTTGCCTGGGTTAATAACTGATTGTAAAATATCAACACCTATAGCTAAACCTGTTGGCATGCATTATGGCAATATTTGCAAACACATGTTCACATCCTATGAAATTCTAAACAGCTATAATGCAGAAGAGCACATTGTTTTATTTAATTAAAATTGTTAGCCAGGAAAAGTCTTTTGAGGCCACACACTTTGTTTAAAAGGTTGAAAAGTTGACATGTTCTACCATTGCTTCTTCGTCACACCATACACACCTCTGTCCCTATATGACATATACACTTTAAGAAATGTTTATTGATACATAGCAAACAGTTTATTTAGTGGGTGTCATTTTGGATCAACTGCCCTTTGCTCATGTTCTTAAATGTAAACGGCGTACCACAAAACAGATGCAAAATGGCGGAGAATAAGAAGATTGCGACCATTCAAGGTTTCCTAACCTGCCCCTCCTTTAACTCTGGGTCACTGTGGCTGTGGCAGGCTGTTCTGGGTGGAGAGATGGCAGCTAACAGGCTTTGATGTCATTCCAGATGAAGGACGGGGTACCAGTGCCTCTCCTCATCGCAGGTGGAGGGGGTGGCAGAGGCTACAGTGGCAAGGACGAGTATCCCATGGAGAGTCTGGAGAATGACACTGCTGTCCAAGGGGTCAATGGCGAATCTGGGGCAGCAGGTAAACCCTAGTTATTGCGGATGGGAGGAGAGTTTGTTTAGTTTGTGGGAGTGGAGTGCTAGGAGCCTGGAAGTCACAGCTTCAAGTTGTAATGTGTACATTTATAGGACTATAAAAAGTCAGTAACTTGTGTGTATGCACCACTATACTGCCATTGCAATTCTGTGCTCATATTGTACTGTATGTATGCTGAGTATGTTTATTAACACTTATATTGGTGGTTTCCTATTGCAAAATGACTTAAGACATACAAAACCTAGGTTATTATAAGGACACCTATAATATAATCCCCTGTGAAACAGGTACTGTATAAGGACCCCTCCTGAGCCTCACGTTCACTTTGCTGCACAGAGTGGGACCATGCTATCTCCTACTACGGTGGCAATGTGATGACTTCACTTGTCTTTTTTTAGCGCTCTCGTTTAGCCTCCACTTCACCTGTGAACGTTGGTGTTAATTGTCAGCCCCCATGGTGCTAATTAATTCCCTCTGGATGTCAGCAGATGTGAGACTATTCTTCACTGTGAGCCCCCCTAAGATCCCAATCCCTTTTGATCATTATATTAAAGGCGAGATGACTCATACAAAAATTCTGTGAGAAATGACCACTGATCCCTCAATCATAACACATTTATGTGAGTATTGTAGTGCAACTCTTTTTTTAACTGTATTTGCTTCAATATCGATTCATACGTGAAAAGACTGCAGCTCTCTCACTTTCCTCTGGACACTGAGTTAGTCTCGCCTCTACCTCAATGGCCCAAAGCAGTAGCTCAGCAGACAGACTTTGATCTTTTGCATTCTAGTACCTATAACAAACCTCTAGGAGTTATACAGACAAGAGAAAAGGTGAACCCCATCTTTTGTGCAGCATTAGGAAGGAGGTTTTGGGGTCTCAATACTCTGCACTACCCCAGTATGTCACAGCCCCATTTGCAGTGGTCTGAGACTCACCTTGTAGTTTTACCATGGTTTTACCATGCATTTAGCATAGTTTACCATGTGTTTTTTATATATGCTTGACCATACCCATGCTTTATTACACTATGCTATGCTGTCATTTCTAAGGGTCCCATTGTGAACAGGTTTGCTGTTTCTGTGTGGCAGGCGGCGGTGGCGGCTGGGATGACAAGATTCCGGTGTCCTCAGGGGGGCTGCCCATGCTGAGGGGGGCTCTGGGGGGGCAGTCCTGTCCGCAGGCCCTCCGGAAGTGGCAGCTGAGAGGTGGCTTTGGAGGGGGGGGAGGGGGCTGCTCTTCTGGTGGGGGAGGAGGTGGCTACATCGGTAAGTCATCTACCTAGATATGAGCATGTCAATGATAAACTTTATTAAGAAATTACAATTTAAAAATAAATAGTTAAAATTGAATATATTTTGTCAATGCCATGTTGTGTGCTATAAATAAGATATCAATAAGAATATAGTCTAGCTACCCCAACTCATTTGATGGTAGGCTATCTATAATCTAGCTGGATCTTAAATTACCATAAATAACTATAACTATATAAATATACAGTCAACTGTTTTTATGAAAATACATTATACATGTAAAAGTACTGTGCATTTTATTGAAATTACTGTTGTAAGTGAACTTTTAAAGTATATATTTGCAACTTGATATCTGCATGTCCCATTCTTATCACAGGCATTTTTAAACCACAAAAGCAAGGGATCCTCAACATCAGGGTATTGAGCAAATCAGAAACACTTCATAGCCCTGTATTGTTGTCAGTTTTTCAGAATGGTTGAGAAAGTGTACGGTGGTGCATTATCCTCAGCTTTCAACACCTTTTACTTTTATCTGCACTGGTAAATCATTGCTATGCTTGATGCGTGAGCACAAAGGCAACTCGAAGTGCATCATAGGATCGATAGTTCTAAAACAGCAATAAAATACAGTCCAGAGGCGCTAAACTAGATGCAAGTTAATACATTTTCCAATAGCATATTTTGTCCATGTGAGCGAACTACCACATTTACTTCAGATTTTATACAAAGTTTTCCCATGTAATCTAGCATGGCAAACATCAGCCGATCAACTATGTTATCCTCCATTCTACCTTTAAAAATGCCTGCACAAGACAAACCCCAAGGGCTAATATTATTATTTGTTTATTTAGCAGACGCCTTTATCCAAGGCGACTTACAGAGACTAGGGTGTGTGAACTATGCATCAGCTGCAGAGTCACTTACAATTACGTCTCACCCGAAAGACAGAGCACAAGGAGGTTAAGTGACTTGCTCAGGGTCACACAATGAGTCAGTGGCTGAGGTAGGATTTGAACCGGGGACCTCCTGGTTACAAGGCCTTTTCTTTAACCACTGGACCACACAGCCTCATACTACAAATGATATATGTTATTGGGATCTATTGTTGTTATATAAACAGATACTAACTATAGATTTAAATTTACCTTTCCTGTTTTTAACCTGGATTCCTCCACATTGCTTGTTCCCTTGCAAAAGTTCCCCATAGTAAAAGCAAATCAAATTGTAATAAAGCACAGTGAAAGCATGGTAAAATATAGGTAAGCACTATAAAGTCCATAGAGGTAGGGTATGTTTTTTTTTTAATGAGACCAAAAACCGAGGTCCTATTGTAAGTGACTGCAGCAGTTGTTGATGCATAGTTCACCACCTAGTCTCTGTAAGTCGCTTTGGAAAAAAGTGTCTGCTAAATGACTAATAGTAAACTATGACAAATAACTATGGGAAAACTGCAACATTACCATGTAAATGTAGAGTGGTAAACTTTTATAAGGGTTGTGCTGATCACCTGGCCTATCACTCCCTACCTGTAGGTGGTAGCACAGCTCAGGACGATGACCCTGATCGGGATGGAGAAGATGGTGTTTCCTTTATCAGCCCTGAGGGTGATTTGTACTTACCACCGTTAAAAGGTAAAGAACGGACCAGGTCAACTCCAGTTTAAAATAACTAATGCAGGCAAGACATATAGCTTTTGTTATTTTATTAAATTAAAAAACAATTCCATAGATCAAATTAAAAAAAAAAAATTCCATTGGATACAAATTGAATAATAGATTCCCCTTTAACACTACTCTACTTTAGCTTCTGCCCTTACAGTTTTTTAATATAAATATTCTCAGTTTGGTATAGCCTCTCTCTCTCTCTCTCTCTGTGTCCTCCATCCCTCTCTCTGCTCTCATGCCTCCTCAGTGATGGAGAGCCATGGCGAGGTGGGAATCGAGCTGGCTCTGGACTGCAGTCACTGCCAGACGAGGGAGTGCCACCTGAGAGGAGAGCCGGCAGAGCTGCAGTGTTACTGTGATGACGGATTCACGCTGGCACCGGACCAGGTCTCCTGCATTGACAATGACGACATCAAAGGTACCGTCTCCATGATAAACTGGAGTTTGAAGACAAAGTAGCTTCCTCTACCTTTTTGTGACAATTGCAGGTACTTTGTGTGGTTCTCTTCAATTCTAATTGCCTGCCAGAGGTAACCTAGGCTGGATTAACCAAAGTTAAGTTAGAGCCAGCGCCATCTAGTGATCTGCCCCTTTGGAAACAAGTTTCCTTTTGTTTTGCTGGCAATACACTGCTGTATACTAGATGGCGCTGGTGCTTACTAAAATAAAGACACTTTGGCTGATCTAGATGTCATGTCAAATCTTTGATTAGATCCTGTTTTCCTTTTTTTTTAGGAGTAAAGGAGTAAAATCCATGCTCCCATTTACGATGGTATTTACAACAAAATCTAATCTTTCAAAACTAGTAACAAACAACTGATGCATGCTTCAGAGTCATTACATTTCCTTCTTGATTCTAGGTTAATAGGTGCTTGATTCTGATTTTCCAAAATGAACAGGTGTTTTCTTCTTTTGAAAAATAGGAGGTAAAAAGCAGTATACGCTTTGAATATATGCCCCAATATTGCTAACACTAATAAGAGGTAAGGGAAGCTCTATTTAAAATGATTGGTTACCACTCTTACAACAATATATCCATATGAAAATAGAAAGTGCATTTAGAGTAAACTGCAGTGAAAGTACAGCAACCACATTGTGCATCTTTTTCAGTTGGGACTTCTATTTCTGCATTAGGTGATGTGTCAGGACACTGTATAAAACCACAAGTAATGCCAAATAAATGCTCCATTGGTTTGTGGTTTTCTGTTTCTGCTTTACATACACTACAGACACTGTAAACCAGGAGATGTCTCGGCTGCCCATGCCCCTGGTCTTGTCAGTGGTGATGTCAGCGGTCATCGCAGCTCTGCTACTCACCATTTCCGGCATTATGTTTGGTGAGTACCTCCACACCAGCCTCTCTGAACCAGCCTCTAACTACGTATTAAAGTACCTAGTGCTTGGCACACATCTTTGGCATACAGGAACACGACCCGCGTGTATTCAGCTGTTGAAAGATTTGTCTATCTCACGTCAGACCCACCCTTATTGTTACGGCCAGTCAGTGGCAGTACCGTATAACCATGCAAATAGATTCATGCAATTATGTACAGTAATAGGAGTGTGCTTACAGTATGTGGGCTTGCATGCAACTAAATCAACTCGAGCCAATACCTAAAACAGGAAACAGGACCAGAGGACACAGTTGGAAATGATGTGGAGACACTGTTAGAAGAGGGTAGGAGACACTTCTTTCCACAGAGTGGTGAGGGTAT
This sequence comes from Acipenser ruthenus, assembly GCF_902713425.1. Lineage (NCBI taxonomy): Eukaryota > Metazoa > Chordata > Actinopteri > Acipenseriformes > Acipenseridae > Acipenser > Acipenser ruthenus. The sequence continues at coordinate 76,915,063 of NC_081193.1, read as the reverse complement.
AGAATGGGTTACTTAGTTGTGTTGTTGATGCTGAATCATTGGGATTCTTTAAGATGAGGAACCAGACGAGTACTGATGGGCTGAATTCCCTCTTCATTTTAAATTTTGTTATGTGCCTATATAGAGTACAACTTCAAAAGACATGGTCTAGACACAAATCACAAATGAACAGAATTCTTTGGAGTTTATGCAGCACTAGGTATCTTTAATAAAAAAAAGAAAATCTCAACTGCGGTTTTATCTGTGTTCTTTATCTTATTCAAATGCCACATCAACGAATCCAGAGGAAATCCAAAACAAAATGATTTGTTGGCTAGTTAGCTATTTTTATTTATTTTTTTTCAAATGAAGAATCGGAATATACTCTTACTGTGTAAAAAATCATGGTTTGTAGAGAGCAGTCTTCTTGCACCCAGCCCCTTGCAGTACGGTTCTCAGGTACATGTTTTCACTGTACGATTGTAAGGGTTAGGGTTCATGTGGTTTATAGTCAGGGTGGAGCTATATTGAAGCACCATCCATTGACACCAGGGGATAGCATCACCTGTTTACATGGAACTTTCTTATTAAAAAAAAAGAGTTCAATAAAGACTGGAGTAAACGCTTTGAAAATATGGCCCAATGTCTCATATGCATTTTTAAGTTGTTTATTACCGGTTTTGTAATTCCAGTGAGTATTATTGGAACGTACATAATCTATCCACCCACCTTACTGACAGCTCTCCATGTACAGGCAGCCATGACTATAACTGACATGCTCGTTCTCATCAATAAAGTAATAATGCTAAGGACACATTGGAGTAAAAAACAACCTACTGTATGCTTGGCGTACATACTTGGCATAAGTACAAGGTATAATACTTGGCATACATCCTTGGCATACAAAAACACCACAGCTGTGTTGAAAGATGTGTCTATCTCCCAATTTGTATTTAGATAAAGAGTGCTAATTAGTTGCATTCATGTGCCAATGATGAGTCAGTTCAGACTATTCTAGAAAACAGTAGAAATAAAAGAAAATCAGCCATCTACATCTATGTACAGTACTCGATGTCATTGTAACTGTCACAGTTTACCATGCTGATGTTCAGTAATGCAGAGATTTATAAATGTGTAGGGTATAGTGTAGGGGTGCGTATAGGTGGACACAGGTACATGTTCTTATATATGACAACCAAAGGATTAACTGTATTACCTCAGAAAATAGTGTGGAACTAAGTATAAGCCCATGCGCCTATCTGCACAATTATACAGTACATTTCTAGTCCCTTCTCTTTCTTTGGTCCCCCTGGTTGTCCCTCCCTATCCCCCCTGGTTGTGTGCTGCAGTGTACCGGCGGAAACACCCCGAGCTGCAGTCCATTCAGCTGGAGCTGCAGAGCCCTGAGTGCAAGCTGAGCAAGCTCCGCACCTCCACCATCATGACAGACTACAACCCCAACTACTGCTTCGCCGGCAAGACCACCTCCGTCAACGACCTGAAAGAGGTGCCACGCAGGAACATCTCGCTCATGAGGTGAGGGGGCTGAGCGCTGGGGGAGCAGGGGCTTCCACAGAGAGGATACAGGCCTGGGACAGTGGATCGGGTGACCCCTGGGGGGTCCCCAGGAAATTCTGTAAACGTATCTTTTGTAAAACAACAAATGTATATAATGTTCTTTCACTGTTGTGAAGGGGAGATCTTAGAGGAGTCAATACTAACAATGCTGATATTGTAAGCATTGGTTATACCTTTCCAACTGAGCATATGCTCAGGACTTAGGAGGTAGGGTTAGGAGGGATATCAGCTGGATGGGGGGTTCTAGAGAAGTCTGTACTGACGATACTGAGATCCTTGACAGAGGTTAGAGCTCTACCACAGGGAATTATCCCTTGTAAAAGTTTCCCAATGTAAAAGCACAGCAAAGTACAATAAAGCATAGTGATATCATGGTAAAGTATAGGTAAGCATTCTAAAGACTAGTGAGGTATGGTAAGGCATATTAATAAACATGGCAAACCAGGGTAAACTATGGTAAATGTATAGCTTGCCCATGGTTATACATGGTAAAAGTGCAAAAATAGCATGCAGAAATAGTGTGATAAACTTTTATAAGGGATACTATAAGCTAATAAGTACATTTGACCCCCTCTCCTTTGGGTGGAAAAAGAAAAGACACTATATTTATTAAAGTATATGTTTTAATTGTGCATGTCTTTAGAATTTTTGTGGAGAGCTCTGAATTCAAAGCTTTGCCAAGCCATAAATATGAAGTCACACTTCTACAAGACAGCCACTGAGATATAAAAAAGAAATATGCTTTGGAACACCCACACATGCAGTATCCACTTTCCTAGAGGTTATCAGCATCTTCCAGGTAGGATATATGTCTCCTCCAGGGCAATTTATTTCAGCGAATACAAAAATAAGGAGGTGCCTTTTACACTTTATCCTTGTGAGAAAAGTTTCCTCTGTTTTCTACTGTCTCTGTAACCTACCAGCTGCATTGCTGTCATTTAGGGGAACAACAAATCTCTCTGTTTCTCGACTCCTGCAGCACGTACAAATGAACGAGATGAGTGGGCATAAATTGCATAGATGAGCTCCGGACACAAGTTCTGCTCCATTTAGCAAGCCCCTGGTGGGAGGGAGGAGGATCCTATCACAGTAAAAAACAGTCAGCCTAAATTACCTGGCTGCCAATCTCCACACCTAATTAACCTTTCAAAGGGGGAAACCCCAGGATAGATCACACACCTGCCTGGAAGCATTACTGAATGTACTGCTGAAAAGCAAGACATGGAGGCAGCTGTCATCCCTCAGCCAGAGGAGCCCTTTTACAAGCACTGTGAGCAGCACAGGGCAGAGGTGGGCATCATAGTGAGCTGGATCCTCAGTCTTTTAACCTTTTTCAATGTGTTTACAAGCCCTACGGCAAATTGATACTAGCAGTGCAAGAACATCTCACGTTTCTACAGTCGCTCAAGTAAGTGTATTAAACCCCACATTTTTTCCACAAAGACAGTCCGGGTTGTGTCTCATTCCTTCAGGAGTATGGCCCACAACAGGGTCAATGAGGTGGACAAAGGATTGCCAGCGAGAAGACAGTGTTCAAGTTCATCCCACAGGCACTCACTTGGACTGATATTTGGGATTAGGCTGTCTCATCTGCCTGGAATGGGCAACACCGGCACGGTGGAAGATTGCATTGTCATCTCGAAAGAAGCCATTACTGGGATGGTCCTCATCGTGTCAGTGGGTGTAGTTCAGGATCAAGCTCCTTGAAGCAGTATTTAGTACACCTAGCCAGAGGTTTAATATAACACTGTAAAAGGCTGAAATGTTTTTCTGCCTGGACTGTTTTTTCTCATGGAGCCTCAGATAGTGTCTGTGTGTGTCTCTCATCACAGGGGGCTTGGCCATGGAGCCTTCGGAGAGGTGTATGAGGGTCAGGTGTTTGGGATCCCTGGAGAGCCCAGCCCAATGCAGGTTGCTGTTAAGGTACAGAAGCATCAGACCTCAGACAATAGCAGTTGATAATTTGGGTTGCATTGCAGTATCAGAGACAAGCTCAACCATTCTTTGCTGTTCTGCAAAACTAAAATATAAGTTTATATCCACAGCTGACCCTGCCTCTTATGGAGTAAGAGTGTTTTCTTGTGAGCACTTTTGGGTAGACGAGAGGGCTGGTTCTGTCAGTTTGTAGTCTACCGGGCAGCAGACAACAGTCATGGCAAAAAAAGATGTACTGCAATGTTCTGAAACCTGGCGTTTTAACTGGGTGAATCACTTAATGATTTATTAATGGAAGCCTTGGTTCTCACACACGCACAGTGTAATGTTTTGGAACAGATGTACTTTATGTAAGTTACACAATGAAACTAGTACATACAGAGGGTCCTGTTAGTCATGCAATGAGTGCACAGTACATGAAAGTTTATCAGATTATATCCAAATGCAATTTGAAACATCAGTAAGAGGCTAGGTGTATGACAAAAGTTTGTTGAAAATGAATGCAAAATCAAAACAGGTATAGTGTTCATCATGTAGAGAGTGACAGACAGACAGATAGATGGATTGACAGACATGACCTAAATATCAAGCAAATAGTGAGTAAAGTTGTGTGTGTGTGTGTGTGTGTGTGTGTGTGTGTGTGTGTGTGTGTTTGTGCAATTGTTGTAGCCTCATGTTTAATGTGTGCTCTGTGTGTTCCTCAGACTCTGCCAGAGGTCTGCTCCGAGCAGGATGAGCTGGACTTTCTGATGGAGGCCCTCATTATCAGGTGAGAAGGAGTGGGGGTCTCAGCTATTCCTCAATTACACAGGTAGAGTCGTTATCCGATGATGCAACACACATCGAATACAATATAGTGCAGAGTAAAAGCTTAGCAATGAGTAGTACAGCAAAGCTAAGGCACTGTAGAATACCATGGAAAAGCATAAGTGTAGCAACAGTATAATACTGCACATAAATCACAGTGAAGCACAGTAAATGTACAAATATACCTTGGTAAACTTGTAGAAGGGTAATTACCCACAAGGATTGCCACACCATGTGTCTTCTGGTTTTCATTCCAACTGAGCACTCAGTTTCTTAACTAAGCCCGTAATTGAACTAATAATTTGCTTTATTAGACCTTTTTACTTGTTTTCAGCTCTTAAACAGTTGAAGATTTCAAGTTAGCTATAACATTTTATAAGTAACTTGAACTCTGCAACTTTTTAGGAGCTAAGAACAATTAAAAAAAGGTCTAATTAAGTAAATAATTATTTAACTAGACCCTTAATTGAACGAATAAAGAGCTCAGTTAAAATGACAACCAGAAGACACATGGTGTCCCCAGGACCAGGGTTTGGAAGCCCCACTGTACACTGTATTGCTTGCTTCTTGCATCATGCCTGGGTTTTATCCCTGCGAGACATGCAAGGTCAGTCTGCCTATTGAGGACAAGCATGGCAGATGCTCTTCCTGCTTGGGACCAGAGCATGCCAAGAGGGCGCTGGCTAACCACAGTTTTTGCACCTTCCCCTAAGAAACGTCTCTCACGCAGCTCTACAGTGCACTCTGCATCCCTGCACAGCACTCTTCCCCATCACCTTCTGTTTGAGAGATGGCCTCACCCCATGACTGTATGCCAAGCGAGACTGTTCGACGCACCCTGGAAAGTAGCCCATGCAGGAAACCGTCTTCATGGTCTTCCTCATCTTCCTCTGCTTCTCCATCTCCTCCTCTGTTCCAAGCAATGCAGCTCCTGAGCATCCAGCCATGGAGACTACCCAAGTGCCACGACCTGCTCAGTCAGGCATGTAGGACTTTAGGGTCTGGCCCCTGAAAGGCTGCGTCTGGGTCTGTCCAATAGAGTTATTGACACCCTACAAAATGCCAGAGCAGCATCCACACGTTCCCAGTACAGGTACACGTGGGGTGTCTTTCAGACGTGGTGCCTGTCTCGTGGGTTTGACCTGTCCCATGGCAGTTATAGTGCAGTTTTTGCAGGACATTTTTGATGAGGGGAAATCCCCCTCTACGTTAAAGCTCTATCTGGCAGCCATTTCAGCTTGCTTTCAGCTTGGCGGGGCAATTTTTGACAGGAGCTTGGCAGCTTTGACCGTCTATGAAGGACATTGTTCCTCGCTGGAGGTTAAATGTGGTGTTTGAAGCACTCATGAGGCCTTCATTTGAGCCCTTGCATTCAGCTGAGCTGAATTTTGTATTTCATAAAGCAGCTTTCTTGCTTGCAATCACCTCTGCAAAGCGGGTGAGTGAGATGCAGACATTTTCAATTGCAAAAGCCTGCTTAATTTTTACAGAGCCCAGGACAAAGGTTACGCTCCATACCAATCCTGCTTTTTTGCTGAAGACGATCTCGGCGTTCCATTTCAACCAGTCTGCGGAATTGGAGGCTTTCCATATACCTCCTTTCCAGTCTGATAGGGAGCGACAGCTCCATATGCTCTGCCCAGTGTGGGCCCTGGCATACTACATCGACAGGACAAAAAGTTGGAGGCAGTCCAAACAATTTTTTGTCTGCTATTGGGCTAAATCCTATAGTATAAGCCCTGTCTAAGCAGAGGCTGTCCAAATGGATAGCCGACACAGTCAGGACTGCCTATGAGCTGGCCAACTTGCCCCCTCCAGAAAAGCTCACTGCCCATAGCAACTTTGTGAGCTTTATTACAGGGTGCATCTGTCAAGGACACATGCAATGCAGCGGTGTGGGCTACTCCTCATACCTTTACTAGGTTCTACAGACTGAATGTCATTTTTCACCGATGTTATGGGTTTCTGTGAGTCTATGGGATTCTGTCTCTGCTTATCCTATGCCCCTGACAGTAAGCTCAGAATAGACATTGTCAAACACACAAGAATAAGAAAAGACAGAAATTGATGCAGAAATCCTCCACTCTTATGGGTTTTTATATAGACCCTTTATGTGCAGTATACGCTTTTATAAAGATTATAAAATAATCTTACAGTATGGTAATGCACAGGGCAGCATCTCAAACGACTCGCTCCAAATTATAAATTTGTGAAAGTGCTATACAGAGCTTCCGTTTCCCTTCAGACCTATGGTAACGGCTGTGCCTTGACATCTACGATTTTAAAATGTAATTCTGTTTACTTTAAAATTATTTTTCGTTTGATTTAATTTTATATGTTGCACTACGTTTTATTTCGTGTTATTTCATGTTTGTGAAAAACACAGGGCTCTACCCATATTTTAATGGTTCCATTTCCATTTCAGGGAACCAGGGTTATGATAATAACCTATCGGTTTCTAGAGAAAGCTGATGAATGTGTGCTGTGTAAACTCGTCTGTCTTGTCTTGCTCCCTGCAGTAAGTTCAGCCACCAGAATATCGTGCGCTGCATCGGGGTGAGCCTGCAGGCCCTCCCGCGCTTCATCCTGCTCGAGCTCATGGCTGGTGGGGACCTGAAGTCCTTCCTGCGGAAGACGCGTCCACGGCTGGTAAGAGCACACTAACCCTCAAGGGGCTGGCTGCTCCGTCTGTTATGGGTCTCTTCAGAACCTGGCAACAAGATGAGTTTCGAAGATGATGCTAGTGATAACTTATCAGAATTACCCGATTACAGAACTGTTCCTAAGCTAGTTGCGGGTATGTTATACAGTATGTAGTAGATTCAGTCGAAACTATTCAGCACCCACATCAACAACTAATATGTAGTGCATTTTTGTTATGAATTATCCCATATAGCACTGGTGTGTTTTGACAGCCCTCATCTTGAATCTTCACCTCACAAACCATGCCTGTCGTATACAGTCATTGTGTGAGTGAGGTTCCTGGGCCAGGGAGGATTTGCCTTGAGGAAGAAAACTTCAAAGGCATTTAACAACTGCATACTGACATGTGATTATTTTACCCACAGAGTCAGCCCTCCAGCCTGTCAATGGTAGACCTACTCAGCGTGGCCCGAGACATCGCACAGGGCTGCCAGTACCTGGAGGAAAATCACTTCATCCACAGGTCTCAAGGAGCTATTTAATACACCTGCTTTAACACTGTATCATAACCCACACAGAACAGCTCAGCTGACTTTATTCCTCTATTAGAGAACAGATTGGGGACACAGTGAGATATAGAGGGGTGTAGGTTGAGGGAGAGTGGGGGCTGTGTTACAGTATAGAGGGGTACAGACTGAGGGAGAGTTGAGGGCTCTGTTACAATACAGAAGGGTACAGATTGAGGGAGAGTTGAGAGCTGTGTTTCAAAGAAGTATGTTATAAAGGGGAGAGTCGGGCTCTGTTACAGAGTGGTACAGTATACAGTGGTACAGTCGGGAAAGTTGAAGCTCCCATGTAATGGTCTGTGTGCTTGTTTCCCCCCTGGCTACAGAGACATAGCTGCCAGAAACTGTCTACTTACCTGCAAGGGTGCTGGAAGAGTTGCTAAAATTGGGGATTTTGGGATGGCCAGGGATATCTACAGGTAAAAACATCTGCTACTCGTGCATCATAGTTTTCTCCCAATAGAAATAAATGTGTCAGCCTGGCTCCTGTGGTGTGATGCAATGGGATCGGTGACAGTGGCTGCTGTAAGTATATTGGTGTGGATGAGATAGTTAACTGTGACCATTTGTATACATGCTAGCTCCCCTGAGAAGCAGACAATACAGTTTTAGTGACAGATTGTTTGCTGCTATAGGCCAGTGACGGCTTTGTCACTCTAAATTTATATAAACGGTGTTGTAAATAATCATCAATAATAAATAATATTATAAAAAGAAATGTGGCCCAAACTTCAAAGCTTTTTAATCCCAATTGTCATTTAGCAATTATTTTTGTCAAAAAAACAAATACCAATTACAATTCTAAAATGATTTAAATGAAAAAAACTAAGACTTCTTTCAAGCTGTTTATTTCCAGTTTGGTCATTTGATTGGGTGCGTTTTTCCGCTATAGTGCTACGGACGATGTGGAGTGAATATCCAGTCCAGCCCATTTTATAGCAGTAAACTGATGTGTGTTGCTTTATTTGCAGGTCCTGTTACTACAGAAAAGGGGGTTGTGCCATGCTGCCAGTAAAGTGGATGCCCCCTGAGGCTTTCATGGAGGGCATTTTCACATCCAAAACAGACACCTGGTGAGTTGATATTGATCCCCCTCACCACAGTAAGCACTGTGCAGGGAGCTCTCCCAAAATGAAGAGGGGCCTTCCTTGAGTTACGAGAGTCAAATTCCAAGTGACGTATTCATTTCAAACAATAGAACTATTATATGCACTGTGTTAGTGAATCAGGTGAAGGGTCTGCTTGGCTGAACCGCTCCGACGTTGCTGTTTGTGTTGCAGGTCATTTGGGGTGCTGCTCTGGGAGATCTTCTCTTTGGGGTACATGCCCTACCCCAGCCGCAGCAATCAGGAGGTGCTGGAGTTTGTGACCAGCGGGGGCAGGATGGACCCTCCCAAGAACTGTCCCGGGCCTGTGTGAGTACTGAGGATTGCAAAGCACAGCTGTTCAAACTGTGTGAAATTATTTCTGGTATAATAGGAGACCCACTGCACACAACATATTAACTTATTATAAATCACAAACATGAAGATTTTACTCAGAAGCTACTATTAAACATAAAAAATGGAATTTTGACAAATGCTTACCAGTTTTATTTCTCATCTTCGATTTATTTACTGCTGTACGTCCTGTCTGCTGTGCACCTTACCCCTTATGAATCTCCCTTGCATGTGCGTTCGCAGGTACAGGATAATGACGCAGACCTGGCAGCACCAACCTGAGGATAGACCCAACTTCTCCACCATCCTGGAGCGAGTCGACTACTGTCTGCAGGTATGCAGCTCTGCGACACAAACGCAAGCACATGCTGATGATGACACCAGCCAGAACGTGTGTTCGCTTTACTGTTTTATTTTTTTTTAATCATTTTTGCATTGCAAACACACACACATACACACTAACACAGGAGCATTTGTCACTCAGTGTCTCCACGTTATTGGTGCAGGGTGTGATCAAACATTTATTACACCAAAGATAGGAGTCATCAACTCTTTGCACTGTAAATTATAATGCATGTTCTGTGGATAATGCACACCTTGTATATAATGCACATGTCTGAACGACTTTAAATCCCATCAAAACCAACAGTGTCTGCTATATCGAATACCAGAAAACAAGTTCACTGTGCACCTCATACAGTATACAGCACACAGTGAATATGTACCATGCATAAATTCTCCTTAAATTTGGAAAAGATACTCTATAATTTGAAAACTGTGGTAAAAACATATTCTGAATTATGTAATGCTATTTGTGTACCCTCTCGCTGCTTGAGTGTTTCCCAGCTGGTGTCTAATGCATCTTAAATCTTGAATTTCTGCTACAACTAAGTGCTTCACACAGTGTGTCCCCAGCAGTAAGTGGAACGTGTTACTATAAGAATATGAAAGTGGAGCTACCAGAGTCAACAACAAGCATGCTCCTTTATAGGCAGAACACGTAACTGAGCCAGGAGTGGGAGTAGCTATTGAACTTTTAATCACATCTCCACGACAAGGGTCTGAATCAGCAAGGGCAATGCATCACAAAACACTGCCGTTTGCAGTTTCAATTCAACACAAATGTGCAAAAATAAATACAAATAATTAAGTTTCACAAACATTTAAACAAAACCTGTTATTTTTTGTACACATTTTTGTCAAAGCATTTGTAAACAAATTGCATTCAACATTTTAATGTTTTTGATAGACGAATGAAATAAAAAAAAAATCTCCAGTTAGTATTTTCAGGCTTAGTTTTTCACTTTGAACCGCTAAACAGAAAACATGATGGTTCTACATGGGAAACGGAAAAATAATCCATCTGTCACATAGCCTCGATTTCTTTTAGTATCACTGAAGATGTTACTATAAAAAATAGAGGTTACGTTGAAGACATTAGCTGAAGAATGTTTCAAATTAGATTTCTCTTTGGTTAACAGTTTGAATGTGGTCTAATTTCTTTCTCCTCACCAAGGACCCAGACGTTGTGAATACGCCACTCCCTGTGGAGTATGGCCCCGCCCCTGAGGAAGAGGAGGCGGTGCCCATGAGGCCCAAGGACCCCAGCAGCACCCCCCTTCTCCTGGTGTCCCCATTGCCGGAGGAAGACAAGCTGAACGCTTCCAACCTGCAGCCCACCCCTCCTCCCCCTCCCGTCCCTCCTGCCCGGCCTTCTATCCTCTCCGTGCCCCAGAACAGCCCTGGCCACCCCCCTTGTCTACGGCCAGCCCTGCAGCAGAGCTCCGGAGGAGCCCCCCTGGAGGAGGCCAGTGGGGGCCACGTCAACCTGGCCTTCTCCCAGAAACAGCCCCCAGAGCTGGACTGCAGGAACGGCAAGCCCACCAACCTCTGGAACCCTACCTACGGGTCCTGGTATCTGGACAAGCAGCGAGCGCAGACGAAGGGGGAAGGAGGTGAGCGGAGGACTGCTGGCGATACCGCGGCACAAGCTGCTCCCCAACCTCCACCAGCCGTGCTCCTGGAACCCTCCACCCTCTTGCAGGGAACCCCCGCTGTCCCCCTGTTCAAACTGCGACGCTTCCCCTGCGGGACCATCAGCTACAGATACCAGGAGCAGGGTTTGCCCCTGGATCCTCTGCCACCACCTCTGCAAAAAACTGGTCCCGCCAGGACAGGCAGTGCAGGGAAGGGCCGCCCTTTGCTTGTTTCCAAGGTGACTGCCATTCAGCAGGACCCACCTCGGCAGGACCCCTCTCGGCAAAGCATCCCTACCTGGGACCCCAGCCTTCCCTTGACGGAGGATGTCAGTGCCACGGTACTCTAGTGTGACCCCTGAAGTTATTCTCTTCCTGAAATGACTGCAACTTTTGCTGGTTCCCGATGTTGCCAGGCAGCAAGCCACAGTGTGTCAGATGTATTTAACTGCTATTCAGATTCTTAATGGCTCTTGGTGGTTTAGCAGGTTTTTTAAGGGTTGTCATCTCCCTTGTGGACTCAACCCGTGTGGTTTTTTTTTTTTTTTTTAAGGTAAAAATGTGAGAAATGTGTTAAAGTCATGCAGTAGCATTGTGCGTACCCAATCTCAAACAAACAGTAAGGCTGTGGTAATGCTTGGGGGTTCATCAGAGACTCAGATCAGGTTAAGCCACTATTTGAGTTGCAATTGGCTGTAATCTTTCATGATAAATTCTGGTTTTAAATAACAGGGTTTTGTATTTCCCTATCCAGAGTTTTTGTTGCTTTTCCACCTTGCGCAGATGTACTCCGTGTCTATTCAAAAGACTGATAATACTGAATAGGAAAACCTCTCGTAAAAAGGCTACTCCAAGTTATTTTGTGTGTTCTCAGTGTTGTGTAAAAGCTGTGTTCAATTAGGGCTTGAAACCCCCATAAAAACAGTGATACAGACACAATCTAAAGCATCCAGTAGCCAAAATATGAAATTGAAAAGGGACAGAATGGTCACTGGAGCCATTGAACACAGATGCCTGCTCATTGTGTGTGGGTATAAAGTTAGAGGCAGGATCAAATCCTAGATTCAATGGTGTGTTACATGGCTCATACCCCTTGTGTATGTTGTATGTGATTCTGTATTTTTTACCTTATTATTCATAGCTATAACAGGTCCTTTTCTGGGGTCTGTCTGGCTGACTGCAGAGTTCCTCTAATGAGGCAAAAGCACACAAGTTCTTTTGAAGGGCTGCATTGCAAAAATACCCCTTCTGCATTAATTCTAATTCCTGGACAAACTGAATGACTCCATGCATTCAATTTATAATAACTGTGTGGAAGACTAACTGTGTGGTACATCTTTTTATTTATTATTCTTCCACTGTGGCGTACTTCCAACTTTAAATTACAGACTGCTCATTTATTTTTTCTAAATGACTTTAGCACTTACATGTTTGTTTGGTTGTAGTTTGTTCTGCTCTTGCGTATTGTGCCATGTACTCAGATGAGGTCTTAATGTATTGCCTTTTTAATTTAGGTAAAGATGGAGGATTTGAACTCGATTCTCAAAGCTATTTACTCCAAATTTGTCATTAGCACAACTTATTCTGTACAAACAAACACCAATTATAATATTACTTACAATAACCAGCATTAACGGTCTGAGTTTATTTCTAGTTTGTTACCTGTCATGGAGTTCAAAAGCTACAGTAATTATAACAATAATAATAATTATCCGATGAGTTACTCTGAAACACTAATTTATTAATGTAGCTTACCTATCTTATGCAGAAGAGCCAACCCTTTTTGCAGTTTACAGACTCCCAAAATCCATAGCTTTCCAATATTTTATCTGGTATTTTAGTTCCCCTTTGATTTTGCAATATGGCACAAAACACATAACTTACCAGAAGCGGGAGACTGAGGGACAAAGTGCAGCAAGAGAATGGGAGAAAACAAAATATTAAAAAACAGTTTACTGGAAGATATATACAGTTCCTGAGGAACAACACTACCCTAGCTTTTTGGAGAACACAGTTTGAAGCACACATGACACACCCTCTTAATTGTTTGGGAAAACAAAGGGTCACACACACATCATCACACAATGTCCAACGTGATGTCATCTTGAACAAACCCAGTATTACAGCATGTGTGCTGTACTGAACTTTACAGTGCAAAAACCCGTCACAAATGCACGCCCTCAATATTTCCGTTTTTTATTTGCTAGTCGGATAGCAAAAGAACAAGGAAATCTAGACCAAAAGTCCCATTTGCACAACTCTGCTCAGATTCTCTTTGTGTATTTTATTTTATTGTAAAGTACCTTGGGCTGCTTGGTCAATAAGCTGAGCTGTAGCATTCTAAATGGTTTTAACTTCACTTTGAAAGAGTCTGCATTGAATATGTACTGTATAGAACACAGAGGTTTAAAAACCACTCCACCTATAACATTATACACAGCTTTTTATTCCTGATGAAATGTCTAATTTCCAAAAGGGTTTGTTTAAATGTGAAACATCTAAAAAAAGCAACTGGGTATCAAATACTAAGCCCGTCTTTTATTAATTCAGGTATTTATTGATGTGCTTTAAAGGGTTTATTAGAATCCCATGTACAGCACTTACATGTACATTTTTGGTTAAAATGTATATTACAAAAATGTTCTTGATGTTCGTGTTCAGTGTTTTTTGTTGGCCAAATTTGTGAATTTGTCTTTCAAATCGATATACACTGATGGCCATTTAAACTGCAATTGTTGGTATGAAGGCAGCGGCCTCAGCAATGTCACGCTCCTGGCTGGGTCACAGCACTGGTACAAGCAAGTGTGCTGTGAAATGAACAGGAATGGAAGACATGTTTAAACTGTGTGTCACTGCGGTTTACAGAAGGATACCCAGGCTAGCATGTAATATAGCAGCACTACAGCGATGCATGATGCACTGCCTGGGTTATTCAACAGTAATATTTATATTGTGTACATAGCAAAATGTCCATTCATATTTATGTCATACCAATGTTTTTTTTTTTGTTGTTTTTGTTTGTTTCATGTACTAAATGACAACATATATAAATGTAAATATCTATACAATTAAATTAACTGAACAAAACAGGTTTATCTTCTTTCACATTGGTACAAAATGGAAATTCAAAGGGCACTAACAGGTGGCACGGTAGGCAGTCTCTCAGAAAGGTAATGGTTGGATGGGCATGGAGACTTAACTGCGTGTGGACAATCACATTGTCACTACCTGTTCTGTAGAAAAATAAGGTATGATTCAAGTCCAGTTTCAGTCCTAGTGCCTCAATAAAAAAAAAAAAAATTATGAGTCAAGAATCATTAATTATTTTGAGGTGTGAGCAGAGAACACTGATGTTGAATTTATAGATACAAATGATGACAAGACCAAAACAATGACTTAAGTGAGGTGCTATGGAATTGACCAATAAAATCAAGGTGTTTTGTGAGCTACAATAGAAAGGTAGGTAAACAAGCACCTGTGTTCAGACCCTGATCAGCTTTAATCTCAGACTACGTAATGTTACTTTAGGTAAAGTAGTCAAGATTAGTGCTAATCCAAGCAAAAAGAGCTCAAAAAGTACTGAAAGAAATTAGGCACCTACAGTATGTCCAGCCTATAACGTTTCCCCAAATGTCAAAGTGCAGATGTCATTAATTGCTAACCAGGCTAGTAAATTGGGTCTTAACCAGAACTGGAGGACGCCCAGTCAACCTATAGCATTATTGGATACAACCAGTGTAGCATGTCAAGAAATCCTGTTGCAATTTATGTAAAAAAAAAAATACAATCAAGAAAGTACTGAGGAGGCTGGACACCAGTTTGTCCATAGACCAAAACAACCACAGAAAGTAATGGTGGTGCCCTAATAAATGAACAGAACTTGACAAGAAGATGTGTAAAATGAGGTTTAAAATGATAGATGATGGGGCCTGCACCCAGTCCAGTGTTTCAGAAATACCATCAATTAGGTATATTTTTTAAATGATTAGGAGCCAGGAATATGATGCTAAAGAAATTGTTCCTCCCTCACAGCTGCATAAACTACTTCTATTACTAAACCTACATACTTGTGTGGATTAATCATGTAATAAGTGTGATCAGTTTAGAGCAGATTTACAAGGGGCCTGCTTGTTCAATCTCCTGGCACCTGGTCGTTTCATTAATGCAAGGCGAGTTTAAAAAACCCTCTGCATTCACCTGAGGGTTAAACAATAAGACTGCAAAGATCCCTCTGAATTCCTGGGGGTAATTCACGTTAGTGAATTGCCAAAAAACACCACAACCAAAAATTTTTCTCTGAATGTATTGATGGAAACAAATCTGAACTCAACAAAATAGTTCCCTGAGAGTAAAAACAGATCTAGGCACATTTTAGTACCTCAACTAAATTATGTGGTATCAGGTTTCTCAAATACAAACCTGTCTGACTTTATTGGTAGAAGGTATGAACTATTATCGTTTAGTTTTAGGTCTTATTATAAAGAACTCCACTTACAGCAATTGTGTCCCAACACTAGTCCCAAGAAGTCATAACGAACCACAAACAATAGGTTATATATTTACACACACACACAGACACACATATATATATATATATATATATATATATATATATATATATATATATATATATATATATAATTGTATTGGTATATACTGACATGAGTATAAATCTTTATTTTACTTTTTACAGAGACACATACATTTTATATTATAATACTGAATGAAGCAGGTTTTTTTAGATCGTAAAATATTATTAAAACAAGAGTTTATCATCATTAAAATATAGCAAAAGCACTAAGAACAGATAGAAAGCACTTGGCAATCTTGCAATTCAAATGCACGTCATCCACACAATAAAAAATAGCAATATATAGAATAGCACACAAAGTTTTAGATGTACAAAATTCAATCCAAAAATAAAATGTATTATTGCAAGTGTAATACATTTACCTCAGTAATAGAGGTACAGTCTACCAGTACTCTTCAGTGTCTGTGCTCACAGTGCGCTAGCATACTATTAAATGCACTGTAGTCTAATGCACTTACCAACTTGCTGATGTTTTATGAATACACCTTTTGATCTCCACACAAATCAGCAAATGTAATTTCTGAAATTCATCAAAATGATAACTGGGAGAGAGACTGGTATGAAAATAAAAACTTGGAGAAACAAAACTGAACGATTTCCCTTTTCAGTCGTACAGGGTTGCCTGACATTAACCTCACTATTGGGGAGTTCTGACAGCTATTAAACACTCAATACAGCTACATTTAAAAATACTAAAAGTTCAATGACAAACATTTCCAGAACACAGGAGAAAGACTTCAGGTCAAAACATCTGTCATTGAACCTGTGAAGTTTCTTCCTATTAACGTATTCCTAAAGGTTTGAAAGCTGCACACAGATGTTTCGGTGCCCCTGTGACCAGCTGCTGATTCCATGAAGGAAGACTGGGCAGCTCTTGTAGCAAGTGTCTGGAGGTGTTACGGTATAAAGCAGGAGCTGCTAACTCTTAACACCCCCATAGACGTCTTGTACACAAAAGGAATAAAAACAATACATGAATAATGCACTGCATGTAATAAACGGACTGTAAGCCATACATTCCAGTTTAAAAACAAATAAAGTGATGTTTAAAAAAAGTTTAAATGTATTACACTACCAATTTGACCTGGTTTACCATGTAATATTACAAAAACACACTTCATTTGGGCACATTCAGCTTGTTACATCTGTTAAAAAAAAAAATAGTTCAACTGCCTTTATTAGTACACTGACAAAGTGTGTGGGTTTGGAATTCACTGCTGCTGGCGGTCATTAGTTTTCTGGGTCTGTGTGCTTGTAGCGAAGGGAAAAATGCTGTTAAATTACCATTGAGAAAGCTGTAGTTTTTCTAGGTTTTTTTTCTATATGATTTCACTGGTCGTGCAAGTGTGCGTAGTTCTGTCAGTATGTGTGTTTGTCTAAGTGCTCATGTAACTTACCTTTCATTAAATGGTGTATGTGCTTGTACGTGACTGTGCTTATACTAGTTTGTGCTCTTGTGTTTGTTGTTAGTTTGTGTGCTTGTACAGGTGGTCAGTCTTTTTTTTTATCCGGACTAACAAGGCTAACTAACCACAAACCATGCATAAGTAGCCAGTACCCAGTATCCTGGATTACTTTCTAGGAATTTATTGCTAAAAGGTGCAAAAGGGCTACTAATAAACTGACAAAGCAATTTAGAATTCTAAATGTATGTGTGTGCGCATGTGCCTGTGCTTTAAAACATCACTGGCAACTGTGTAGGCAGTTATCCTTCATTAATGCTGTGCTTAGTATGAGCCAAATATCAGACAAGGGTCCATCAACCTTTTCTTTCACAAATTCCCAATATCTTTCCAAAGGAATACTTTTCTGGGAGAATAAACCACCTTTACAAGGGTTTTAAAGGCAGTGATCGTTACAACACTCAAAACTTTACAATAAAATAAATTATAATCATAATGGATGGGGGATATGGATGCTATAGAGAGGACAGCTACAGGAAGACAAATAAAGTAAAACCATGTTAGAAAGTCACTTAAAATACCCTGATCATTAGTACCGCAATTCCATCAAGCAGAAATACACATTTTTACAACACCACAAACGCATTATCATCAGAACTGGAGAGGGGTCCTGGGATTCACAACTTGAAGTTTCTCAATACACCCTAGATATAGTGAGTCTACAATACATTTTTATTTAGTTAGATGTTAGAAGAATAGAGCGATCCTTGGGATGCTTTCTAGAAAACATCAGTGTTCCAGTTCTTGACGCCATGTTTTAGAGCGAAAACCACAATGTAATGTAAATTCCCAACACAGCTGGTTCAGTAACCATGAAAGTTGACCTACTCCAGTGTCCTATCTTCTGCCCAGTGGCCTCTGGTCCTACCTGCCCTCATCCACGAGCTGGGCCCCGTTAATGCCACCGTAGGTAACCCGGCTGGGCCGCACCAGCACCCCGTGGTTGGGCCGGCAGGTGAAGTAGCGGCAATTCCCCACGGAGCCATCGTTCTTGCCCTTCAGGGTCTGCAGCTCTAGCCCTAGCCACATCCCCGGGGCAAAGTCGGCAGGGCCCACGTAGCGGATGGTGGCTATCGCATTGGAGCTAGTGAGGTAGACCTGCATGCCCTGGTGTAGCTTCACCGTACTGTCCGGGGCAGGGGGCAAACCGCCAGACCCCGCACTAGTGCTGCTCCAGCTGCGATGCAGGAATGCTGGCCGCGACCTAGTCGGGGGGGGGGGGAGGGGGGGGAGACGACACACAGATACAGTCACAACGACCTAGCAGAGGAGACACATAAAGATACAGTCACAACGACCTAGCAGGGGAGACACACAAAGATACAGTCATTACGACCTAGCAGGGGAGAACACTGCAGTCACAAGAGACCTACAGTAGCAGTGGAGACAGAGAGCGCTACAGTTGAAAACACAGACTCACAAGGAGATCTAAGTCCAAGCCATATTCATAAAGCATCTGCGTAACAACAACAGCACTAAAGTACTGATACACCATACACCATCTTGTTACATACAGTTTGCACAAAAATAAAAATAAGCTACATAGCATAGCTGGTGTTAAATCAAAATTAAAACATGAATACACTTTATTAAAAATAAATTACAAAAATAAATAAAACTGTATTCTATTGCTATTGTTACCTCTTGGGATGAGGCATAATAGACAGATGTTAATACTTCTGAATTATATATGTTTACAAATATTTGTGAAGGATAACCAGAACAGTGATGAAGGCTCAGCCCATACTGTATTGCACTGCACTGTACTTTACCAGGGATGGAAATAAGACTCCTATTGCACAGCACATTCTCACCCACTCGAAGTTTTAAATTGAGCTTCATTAGCCACAATGTATAGGTAACAAGCTCAGGTGTTTCTTACTAATCCAGGAATGGATCAAACTGCTATGCAATGTAAGTCTTATTTCCATCCCCTGCTGTATGCTCTGCTGGCAGCTCTGTACCTGTTGACAGGGCTCTTCCTGCTCAGCTCTCTCTGTGAAGAGATGGTCAATGAGGTGCTGAAGCTTCGTTTGATTCCTGCAAATAAACCACAGGTCAGGCTCTGGTAGTTCTCTGTGCAAACACAGACCATCCACTCGATTTCCACACAGCACACACACACATAACAGTTTAAACTGGTACAGTTCAGCCCAGCACTTTCTCTAACTGAGCTATTCAAACCCACTGCCTTCCACACTACAGTCTAGCACGCTAACCACTTAGCTACTCAAACCCACTCTTAGCTACCCACTCCCCACTGCAGCCCAGCAGTTATTATTATTATTATTATTATTATTATTATTATTATTATTTATTTCTTAGCAGACGCCCTTATCCAGGGCGACTTAAAATTGTTACAAGATATCACATTATTTTTACGTGCAATTACATTATTTTTTACACATTATTTTTACATACAATTACCCATTTATACAGTTGGGTTTTTACTGGAGCAATCTAGGTAAAGTACCTTGCTCAAGGGTACAGCATCAGTGTCCCCCACCTGGGATTGAACCCACGACCCTCCGGTCAAGAGTCCAGAGCCCTAACCACTACTCCACACTGCTGCCCGAAGTTATTGAAGTTGTGTTGGTACCGGACATCTTTTTAAAAAAATCTGCTCCACTCAACTCAGAAACCGAAATACACTGGAGCAGGCCGTGTTTTATCTCTTGTCATATTCAATTACCTCTGTGCTTTCATCTCACAGAGCATGCCATGAATCCAATAGCCCTTGAATTACTAGTGCTGCAGATACAGTGAATACAAATCACGCTCTGTACCCCTGCACTGGGAAGACAGACTCCCTGAAGGACTTCTGCTGGGGTAGACCCATTCGGATCTTATAAATTTACTGTTTAACTAGGGTCTGGGCATAGAGCATGTTGTCTACATCTGACCTCCCAGCATCCTGCTCGCAGTGTGACATGCATTTTAATGCAGCAGCAAATCTGTAGCTCTTGACTTGACACAATTGTAAGTTATACATACGACTTGAAGTTTTCGGTGTTAACCGATAATAAACGAAAAAATACCTATAGAACATTCGTTTTTTTTGGGGGGGGGGGGGGGTTTGTTGTTTTTTTTGTTTTTTTTTAAATGATAAACTTGGGTTTTGGCAATATATTTCATATAATGCCAATCATGCACTGCTCTCTTTCTAAAAAAGAAAATGCCATTCAGGTGGCGGGCAGTGTGCAAAGACATTGCTACTGACCAATCATCAGTAACAATTTTTGTATTTGCCTTCTAATTGTCTGTATAATGTTGTTTAAGACATTAAGCTATTCAATAAGCTTAATGAGCACTTGAGACAACGTGCTCATTAAAATCACATATTTGCATACATTTGTAAAACCTATCTTATAGCCATCACTGTGGGCAGTAGTACTGTACTTTTCAACCCGGAGAGCAAGGTTCAGATCTTACCTGGGAAGGAGTGGTTACGTCTAGCAGAGGAGATATCTGTGAGAGAATCCATAGAACCATGTATCCTGCAATCAAAACAGGCAGTGTCAGAGAGGACACAGCTAAATCAGGGAGGCTGGCCACTGCTCGGTGATGGCTTGGTAGATACAGTAGGCTGTGGGGGTAACCTGGGTGATAAATCTCGATTTTAACAAACATTGCTGTTTTTTTTTTTTTTTAAATATGAACTGCCCTTATAAAAGTTTACCATAGTAAAAGCATAGAAAAGTATTATAAAGCATTGTGAAAGCATGGTAAAGCATAGGTAAGGATTGCAAATAATTTCAAGGTATAGTAAAGCACATTAATAAACATGGCAAACAAGGGTAAACTATGGGAAATGCATAGTATAACTAGGGAAAAGCACGCTATAACTGCAAAAAGCGAGCACACAAAACTTCCTATGGTGATGTGTGCAACCCATCTTAGCAGCCTGTTCTAGGCAAACCGCTGTTGTATAATATTGAAAGGAGCATTGCATTAGTTTCTTCTAGCGAGGGTCCATGAGAGAAAAGTACATTAGGAAAAGGCTGCCTTTGTCCTAACTTTTTCAAAAGACATGTCAGCTCAAGCAGTTAGAACTAATACAGCAGCAGATTAGTGTCTAGAGAATAAATTGATCATGGAGAGCGCGCTCCCATCCACCACTCTCCAAGCTCAAAGATAATTTGAGACGCAATTTGTCAGCAGCCAGTCAAGGCTTATCAACGACAGGCAGCCATGAAGCATCCTGCCCCCTTGGGTGAGAGGGCTCTCCATACAAGCAGGATCATCTGCAGGGTCAAACCCGTAAGCCCTAACTTTGTTCAAAAGTGGGGTGGCAAATCAAAAGACTAACTGAATTTTGCAGTTAAGTATTATTTAAAATGGAATAAAACAATGCAGTCCCTTGGATTCCTAATATTATTTAATACAGAACCAAACTAACTAAAACTAATTTATAGTCTAAAACTAATTTATTGCGGTCTGACACGGTACCACTATCTGACATTACATAGGTCAAGTTTTGGTGTGCGTACCACATTATGATGATGTACCACTTTCTAACACTACAACGGCTCTATAGTCCAGATCACGGCTTCTATCAAAGTGAAAAACAACGTCCACAAACTTGAACTTGAAGCTTATCTATAAACTTCAGTTACATTCAAACAGTATTGCAATTCCAAAAGAAAAGATAGCGACAGACAAGTTGATAAAGGCATGCAAATAGAATAATCTAGCTAGAAAAAATAAATCTCTTTTGTATAAGTAGGGGACGAAGCGACGTAATCTGTTCCTTCGTTTTGGTTAGAGAAAAGAACCTGGAAGGACCTGTGTTTTGTGTATCCATATTGTGAGTGTTTGTTTGTTTGTCTCCAGCTGTGTCTTGTTATTAGTAGACGGCTAACACGTTCCGGAGCTGTCACCAAGGGCCAGCACAAACCCGGAACAGCACTGCACCTGTATCACAACTAACTGTATTTGCACCACGAGCACTAATTCACGCACTAACGGACTTGTGTATGTGTTTTGTGTGGGTGTATAATAAACAAGACTATTATTTTGGGACAAACCCAGGGATTACAACTGAAGTAATACACGCCACTGTATTACTTAGCATCATTTATTGTTTACTGTTTGTTTTGCCGTCAGGCACTGGACATACAAACCCATTAAACAACTTTGCACCTGGATTATAATTGTCTGTCTGTTCATTGATCACCTGCACCTCCACACTGTTAACCACTTTGCCACAGTAATAAAGTAAGTGTTTAATATAATAATGCATCGAAAATACTGTACATTTGATTGCAGTCCGTACCACAAAGTCATAATTCATTCTTCTGACATCAGAACAGTGGATAATAACTTTCCCTGTCATTCACCTGCTGTCCTCAAGCCTAATGTAAACATGGCACAAGCTGCTAATGAAACGTTAACAGTCCCCTGTGTTACTTCAATATAAAGTTCATAAAATGTTTATTAAAATGTTGCTTTCCATCTTCTATTAAAACTCTTCCTATTTTAATTCCCACAACACTTGCCATTCTTCCCTATGCAGTGTAAACCCTTGCATTATGAAAAGTAATAAATGGGCTGCAAGGATACAAGATAGTAACTTCATCTGGGGATGCCATGACATTTTATAAACCACTTTGTGTGCTAGAAATTCGTTTTTGCTTTACTCCTCCCTCACTATATTGAACAGCTTTTTACTGAATACAAAAATGGTACTTAAATGTAAAAACTGAAACTTCAAACCACTCTCTGTCATGACTCCTAAATTACATGAAAACGGTCCCCTTTGATGCTGCCCTTGTGTCCAGCATGCACACTGAAACGGAGCAGTTTTGTCTGCAGAAACCTCAAAGCTTAGCGTGCATCGCTTTTACTGGGTCTGAGGAGATCTGTAGACCTGCAGCCTGCCTGATAAAACCAGGCCTTCATAACAGCAGAGTGGTTTACGGGTTCAGACATGCACGGAACAGCAACATCTGTGCCAATCTCTGCTACAGGCTCTGCTCTGAAATAGCAACCATTACTCCTGAAAAGGGCACTGAACTGGCTAAAGGGTAGACAGCCGAGGTTAGACGTACAGCAGACATACAGATGCTGTTGATTAGACCATTTTCTTTTGTGTGAAAGGAACAGCATGATAACATAAGTAAGTTAGTGACCTAGAGGAGACCATTCAGTCCATCAGTGCTTGTCCAGTTCCTAGTTCCTGGTTAATCTCAAAATATATATTCTCATGTCAGGTCTTAAGGATGCCACAACATGGCTGTATCAACAACATGTTTAGGGAACCCATTCCACACCCTCGCCACACTCTGTGTGAAGCAGTGTCTGCTCTCCTCTGTCCTTTGTCTGTCTTCAATAATTTCCAGCTGTGTCTCCTGGTCCTGGTTCATGTGCTGTGCTTACAATATTGGTTCGGGTTAACTCTGTCACGTTTTAAGATTTTAATAAATTCAATCAAATGCCCCCATTCTTTTTTCTAAATAGATCCAATTAATAGATTTTCTCTTTAAAATCAAGCATTGTCCATTTAACTATTTCCAAAGAAAAGCTGGCATACACTTTCGTGAAGAAAAGCTCAAGACGTTTAATATAAAACATGAATTGTTAAATTTGCTTCACAATAAAAACAAAACAAAACACAGACATATGTTATCAGATAAACACAACTTGGAGAAATACTGAACTACTGGCACAGAGATGAACCACTGGGAACAATCCAGACATAACAACATATCCGTTCTACAAAATCAGTGTTTTCATAACCCCTATCCTGAATGTTGTCAAGCCATAAGAACTGTTTCTTGTTGGTTTAATCTAACAAACAGATCAAGCAAGATTAATATTTAATAGTGTAGCTGCCAAGATACTATCACAAATACATCTGCAAGGCACCTTCACATCCCTTAAAAGCTAAAATGCTTTACCCATGTGTAACAGGGCGAGGTGCCCTGTACATTCATTTGTTTATTTATTTTAGAACGGGATTTCCCCCTCCGCCCCGGTGTTATTTTGTATTATTATTATTATAATTTATTATTATATTTGTGTCTGCGAGCGCCGTATGTTTTATTGTTTTGTATTTTGACGACGTAGCCAGTTTGTTTTGTTTAGCGTGGATGGGTAGCCCCATCCGCAACATAATTAAAACTCGTGCAGAAGGTGGCCATCTCCCGAATTAATTAGGTGATTTAATTTGTTGCTAATCGAGAGATGGTCACCTGTTATAAAAAGCCTGCAGCTCTCCAACTCAGGGGGGGTGTTTTAGAGGAGTGTATGAGAGACAGCGAGGAGAGCAAGAGCGAAAACAAAAACGAAACTAAAGTAAAAGGATCAGTGACAGCTATTTGCCCAGCCTGACCTTTGTTTATATATTTTGTGTTTGTGATTTGTTTTTGTTTGAACCTTTTATTTCGCTCTTTGAGCAAAGTGTTTTTCTGTTTAAATATTTTATTTATTTTTGAATTAAAACGGCGCAAGCCTTTTTGAACTGCAGTACCTTGTGTCAGTTGTCCTTCCTGCTTCTGCCGTGATGTCACCGCTCAGCCACCCTGTCACACCATGCTTTTGCTATGCTTTATTACACTTTGGATTTAAAGTGAGAAACTTTTATAAGGGATAACAGATCTCCTGAAAGCGCGACACACAAATGTTTTCTCATTGATAAAGGCAGAAGATGCAACACTTAATACTTATTTTAAAATGTATTTCAAGAATCATTTTCTAAAATAATATTATAACAAGAACTAATTTCTTACCTGGCTCCAAAGTAAAGAACATTCTTTATTTGGAGTCGGGTTAGAAATAAGTTATTGTTTTAATATTAATACATTTTCCTATTATAGCAAACTCAGCATCCTGCTTACATTATCCTGTGACATGTTTTTTGTTGCAGCATGCTTTTCTCAGGGCTTACTAGAATGAGATACAACTCATGTCTTACCAGGCAACGAAGCTAAGAAAATCTTCAATACAAGTTACTGAAGCATGTCCGATATAAATTTAATCCCCGAAAAGCAATGAGGTTTTCGGGCTTGTATGACATTGAGAAAAAAACGGCTTGTTAATACTGTCTTTAAATGAAGTCCTGGAAATATATCTATCTTGAATCATTGGATTTATGATTTTTAAATCATCTTTTCATTTTAATCAAATCTGACAGACTGCAACACATTAATAATAGAAAAAGTTATTTTGTTATTTGATTCCAAAATGAAATGTAACTGTGTAAAAATTGACCTTCAAGATGTGTTATTGGAACAAAGCTGGCATAATCAAATTTGCAAGGTACAGCACACATACTGACTGTGGGTTTGTGGATCAATTTGTTTATGACATTTCACTAACGTGTGCAGCGCGTTATAAATATTTAATTTCACAAGGGTTACTTAATGTCAACCCACTAGCTTTTCATTATTCAGACAATTCTTAAGACAGAGTATTACATTTTAGGGTTTTGTGTTGAGTTGTTGAACATTTGCATGTGACTCCTGATATTATTATTAGCAAAATTTTAGTTATGCTTTGGCATGGTGTTATGATATAATTATAATATTTATTCATATTATAGTTAATGTTTTGGTCTAATTGGATGTTTAATTGCCCTTATAAAAGTTTATGATGGTATTTCTGCATATTTTTGCATTTTTAACAAACCTTTACCATGGTTATTCTATGCTTTTATCATATTTTACCCTGGTTTGCCAAGTTTTTAACATGCGTTACCATACCTCTCTGTGCTTTACAATGCTTACCTATGCTTTCACTGTTTTTTATTGCTCATTGCTATGCTTTTACTACGGGGAACTTTTAGAAGGGTGGTGGTGGGAACTTTTTCCCGACCAGGATAATGTTTATCATAATAGGTCAGAAATAAAGCTTGGAAAAGGACTAAAGGACCCAAATGGGTCAAAAGGTATTGACAATGTCAACCCAGGGGACTTTTTCAACCTGAAAAAAGAAACAGGGACCAGGGGTCACAAATGGGATCCTTCAAGAAGCAGCTTGATGAGATTCTGGGATCAATAAGCTACTAACAACCAAACAAGCAAGATGGGCCGAATGGCCTCCTCTCGTTTGTAAACCTTCTTATGTTCTAACAGTCATTGTGCCTTGGGACAGTGTTATTATGCTAAAACATTTTACAATAAATCTGGTATTGTGATAGGATCAAGTAAGACACACCATGAAATTCAAGTTTGAACTAAGGGGGGCTCTCAAGTAGTGCATCCAGTAAAGGCACTCCGCGTGGAATGCAGGATGCGCCCTATAGCCTGGAGATCGTCGGTTCGGGTCCAGGCTATTCCAATGCCGGTCGTGGATGGGAGTTCCAGGGGGCTCGGCACAATTGGCTAAGCGCCGCCCAGGGTGGGGAGGGCTTAGGTTGGCTAGGATGTCCTCAGCTCACCACGAACCAGCGATCCCTGTAGACTGGCCGGGGCACCTGCAGGCCTGCTTGCAAGCTGCTTGGAGCTGCGTGGTCCTCCAACGCTGTAGCCCTGAAGGTAGCTGCATGGCAGGCCTGCAGAGTGAAAAGAAGCGGACAGCTGACGGCACAAGTCTAGGTGGACACATGTGCTTGTCTTCGTCTCTCCCGAGTTAGCGCGGGGGTTGCAGTGATGAGCCAGGCTTAAAAAAGAATTGAGCATTTCATATTGGGGAGAAAATGGGGTAAATAATAAAAAAAAAAAAACACATGAACTAAGGGCGATACAAGGATAAGAAAGTATTTCATGAATGTCTTGTACAAATCCTGCATGATCCTTTTTTCTTAGCTCAAATGTTGCAAATTCCTTGTGCGATCATTGAAATCCATCCTCACCCTTGCACAGTTCTTCTTTTAAACTTGCATTAAGAGTCTTGCTAGATCTTAGCATGACCCTTGCGGTTTTACTCGCTACTGCTACCCGTTACTGTGGCCCATCTCTATTGAACAGTCTGCCATTTACTGACCTTATTCATTGTCCTCTGCCTGGGTTTTTGTATAATTTGTGAATTGTTGGGACTCACCTCTGCACTCGGGAGGGGGGTGCGAAGACCCCGTGTTTGAAGGGACAGCTGAAGTACTGCACTCCCCCTACGGAGCCGTTGTTCTTTCCATTGGGTTTGTCCAGCTCAATACCATACCAGAACCCTGAAACACACACGACAGCTGCTGTTACCCTGACACCAGTCACTATCATAGCCCCTGTGCTGTCCATGAATCCACTACATACTGTAGTTCTAATCATGCACTAACTGCAGTGAAGTATAATGTGCCATTCACAACTTAGACACATGGGGCCAGATAAGCAACATGCATTTGCCCCTTTTTTACTTCTCTTAGCCTGTAAAGAGGTCACATATTTATCGGCCTACCTGGCGCAAAGCTGGTCTTCCCGTGGAAGCGGACTACCCCGGTCCTCTGCCCCACCACCAGCACCTTGTCCCCCACCTGGATGTCAGCCTCTTCGGAGTGGACACTGCCTGTGGAGGGGGTGCGGGTCTGCATACCTGCAGGTACACTGACGGGTTAGTTTCCTACACTTTTAATCTTCCGAATTAAACACGTTTTAACTTTAACATACTGGGATTGCTTGCAACCGCCAGAAAAGCCATATAAGCAGCCCTCAGGTCACCATTTTATAAAATTACAGCAGTATGCATCTTAGCATAAGGCTGTATGTGTACAGAATTTTACTGTATATGGAAAATACTATGATGAAAAAGACTGCCCTACACTGCACACCAACACCTATAATCTGTCTGTATATTTTTGTTTTTGTTTTTTTTTGTTTTAGTTTTTTTACAACGGTTACCGGTAAATTCAAAACATCTAACATTTACAGTATATCAGCTTCAGCATGGACTGTTAAATGCTCCCCCGGTTATGTGTTGTCAAACACGGCTCTGGTTTTAGCTATGATTTAAGACAGAGCTGGTAAAACTTTTTGGCTAAAAGTTGTTCTAAACCAAAAATTTTTTTAAATGCCAAACAAACAGGATGTTTAACTCAGCTAACAATGCTTCAGTATTTCTGAGCTTATTCATGTTTCATGTTTCTAAACACATCATTTGCCGTTTGCCTTCGGATTGTCCAGCCTTCACCTTCACATGGCTCAACATACACAGCCATTGGACACCCCTGATCAAGGCTATGTTTCCATCCGCACCGTTAAAACTGGTTGAACAAATGCTGCAGATACCATCCAATTCCAGTACCTAACTGGGGATGTTGGTGGTTCTGCAACAGGATGAATAATCGGTGGATGGTCCTGAGATCCTTATTTTTTTTTTCATCATTGCCTTTATTTTTTATTTGACAGGTATCTGTACTGCATGTGTCAGGGAGAATTTCAGTTCAGCTTCTGAACTCCTGCAGCCCAGCCCCAAGCCACTAAAACAGCTTTTTCAAGGAACTCTACCAAAATTAACATCTAAATCAATCCTGTTATTCAGGTGTTTGAATGTCAGTCCAGACACAGGGTTCTATTCAAATGATCTAAACAGAGGTACGTACCGACATCTTTAAAATCATTGATAGAAGGGGAGAAAATCAGCAACTATAACAATGTGTGTGCGCGTCTCCTTAGAAAATGTATTTAAAAGTAAATAAAATTTGCCCGATATTAATATTTCAATGGTGGCGGTGGCGGTCACGGTTGGCATCAATTAAAGAGACTCCACTGTCTTTTCCAATTGTGGCCAAATTCACGAGCGGAAGAGAGCAACATCTCACAAAATCCCTGGGGGGTTTGGCATGGCACAGTGTGATACATTCAGTGCTTTATGCTCTTTGACACATAGTTAAAAGGTAGAATAAATAGGGTGTACAAAATAAAACATTTCTCGACCTTGTATCATTATTAATACCTTATGGTACTTGGTTTCCAATGTTTATTTTGTTTTTGTTTTTTCATGAGATCATTGACTTTTTTTTTTAAAGGTTTGAGCTCAGCATGGTTCATTGCAATATTTTCTCTTCTAAAGACTATTGCAAGATGCCTCAAGTTAGTTCCCCACGAGGGCATTTTCCATTATCAGTGAGGGACTAAGGGTAAGAGGGTGAAAATAATTTGATTTGTGCAAGCGTCAATGTAATTGAATTATTTTTTTTTTATTATTTTTTTTTTAAAAACTCATTGCATCTCATTGGCAGAATCAAAATAACCCAACTAACCCATCACAATGCAACTGTCAGCATGGAAGTTGGAGCTTTTTCTTCATTACAGGGAAGCGTGCACAGCTGTTGAAGGCGAGATTAATACTCAAATTAGTCTCACTCCCTTATTACATTTAGTCCCCCATCGATGAAGCACCTTACGGTCTTTAACAGAGAAAATATTGCTATGAGCCATGCTGAGCTCAAACATTAAAAATAAAAGTCTCAAGTATGTGATTTAAAAAATGGAAAAAACTAAGTAAGAATCGGAAACCAAATACCATGAATGATGTCATGAATGATCAAAGCATTATTAAATTTTGTAAATGGCTTGGAAATTCCCTGCATCCTGACTGGCTGCTAACATTCCATGCCATGTGGTTAAAATACCACAGCCAATGGTTCAGCTCTCATTTAATTGAAATCAGAAACAAATTCAAAAAATAGCCACAGTTCCATAATAGTTATGAACCAAGATCAATAACAAACTTAAATGCATGGGTGGTACTGATACAGCCTGTGTCTCAGGTGCGTTGTGAGACACAAGGCCCATCCAAGGGTCTTCAACCACCTGAGAAGTGGATACATCAGTACCACCCATGCCTTAAGTGTGTTATGGAGATCAGATCATGTGCTATTGCTTACATGTACACCCTTTTTTGTTCTACCTTGAAATCATTCACAGGCTGATTAAGAAACAAACAGAAGGTGCCTTGCAATACCGGCGGTGGTCCTGGCACAAGACGGCGCTGTCCTGTCGACTGAGGGCCTCTTAGTACAGACAGGGTTCCTGGGCCGGGGGTGGGCCGGTCTCTGCCAGGGGCTGGGCTGAGGTTTGTTGTCTAAGGAGGATGTAGAGGAGGAGGAGGAGGAGGAGGAGGAGGAGGAGGAGGAGGAGCAGCTGGAACCAGGCAAAGAGACTGAGCCTTTGGCAACAAGAATAGAGAGAAAAGAGTTAGCAGAATAGTTAGTACTGGAATGGGACGAACATGGGGTTTGAATATTAAACAACTATTCTTTTATTTAGAATTAGATGGAAAACAAAAGTATAAATTCATAACAAAAATAAATCAATAATAATAATAATAATAATAATAATAATAATAATAATAATAATAATAATAATAATAATAATATTATAAACCTGGTGGCCCACTAAATTACCAATTAAGGAAGGCGAGAAACACTTTTCTGTACAGCGTTATTTATCTGAGACTTCATTAATGCATTGGTTTTCTTTGCAAATATTTCTATTTGAATATTTGTCTCACCACTAACAGTTAGTGGTATTTGTTCATTGAAACTGCAGTTTCTTTTACAAGGAGGACCTCGTGGTGCATTATTTTTATACTACAAGTTGTTTGTAATGATGTTTGTACTGGAATGAAATTTAATTTTTTTTTTAAATTTCACTTTGATGCATGAAAAAAAGTTAACAGGATGCACAATAAATACTTTGTTTCTTCTTGAAAATTACAGTACCTAAAAAGGGAGGGAGACTTATTCACAGGGTAGTTGCATTAATACAGAGAAAGAGAACTATCTGGTCTGCCAGCTCACTAGCAGTGGGCCAAAGGGATGACAGAAGCAGGTAAGTTATTTAAATTACCAGGATTAAATCAGGTCCTTAGACAGGAGTGGGGACAAGTTGGGAATGCTAAACTAAGCATCTTCTTTAATCCCCAACCCTCCGGAGAATTGTCTACCTAGACTAGATTCATTTATGTATGTTGTCCTGAAATGTGAATTCTATAAAAACGATAAATGATAGTGGTTATAAGACTTAACAATTATTTATAGCTCAACAAAGTTTTCCACTACCAGAGCTAAAGTAAGATGTACTGCAAACCCCTTTAAATCTTGTAGATGATGAACTCAAAAGATGAAGGGAATTTTCTGACAAGATATACAAAATCCAGCTGTGGCTAATTTATGATGTATGATGTACGGTTAGGTCGGCCACGGTGTCCTCGGCTCACCGCGCACCAGCGACCCCTGTGGTCTGGCCAGGCGCCTGCAGGCTTGCCTGTAAGCTGCCCAGGGCTGCATTGTCCTCCGACGCTGTAGATCTGGGTGGCTGCATGGTGAGTCTGCATTGTGTAAAAAAGCGGTCGGCTGGCGGCACACGCTTCGGAGGACAGCGTGTGTCGTCTTCGCCCTCCCAAGTCAGCACGGGGGTGGTAGCGGTGAACTGAGCTAAACAAAATAATTGGACACTACTAAATTGGGGAGAAAATAATAAAAAAAAACACATCTGCATGGAGTGCTATGGTGGGCAGCAGAACAAAATGTGTGCTTTGGATCACAGAGTTTGGTAGCTAACATCATTTGGTAGCTATCTGACACAGTCTCAGTCATGTTTCTACTTCCTAGGGGAGTCTAAACCAGCCAGAGAAGCAGATCCACACAGCCAACCACACTTGACAATCCCAGTGCTCTCCAGAGCAGCAGCTCCATACCTGGTTGTGTAGCGGGGGGCTTATCTACCGCTGGGGGGTTTGCAGATGGCTTTTTTGCTGTGTGTTTTTTGATGGAGGATGCACCTTAACAATGAAGAGAAATAAAATGAGACAAAAACGGGGGGAGAAGATGAGCAAGGGTAGAGGAAAGGATGAAAAGGAGAGTAAAAACATTCAAATTAAAGTTAAAATTAAAACAAGAAGTGCCAGGTGGTAGTCTGGACTGCCACTACCCATACCAGCACACAGTACCACATCAGCATCGTTAAAACCAATTCAGTCGTGGTCTTTGTTCCAACCCTGCTCTAACTGAATCAATTAAACCAATTAGTCATGTGCCATTTTATTATTATTATTATTTATTTCTTAGCAGACGCCCTTATCCAGGGCGACTTACAATTGTTACAAGATATCACATTATTTTTACATACAATTACCTATTTATACAGTTGGGTTTTTACTGGAGCAATCTAGGTAAAGTACCTTGCTCAAGGGTACGGCAGCAGTGTCCCCAACCTGGGATTGAACCCACAACCCTCCAGTCAAGAGTCCAGAGTCCTAACCACTACTCCACATTGCTGCCCATTTTAAAAACAAATATGCTACATGCACAAATTACTGTCAACGTTCTGAATTATTGAATCATGAAATAACGAGGGAGAAGTGTTTTTGCAGATGAAATAGCAGCGAGAGGGACATATTGTTAG
This sequence comes from Acipenser ruthenus, assembly GCF_902713425.1. Taxonomy (NCBI): domain Eukaryota; kingdom Metazoa; phylum Chordata; class Actinopteri; order Acipenseriformes; family Acipenseridae; genus Acipenser; species Acipenser ruthenus. The sequence continues at coordinate 76,882,808 of NC_081193.1, read as the reverse complement.
ATTATCATGGATACTGAGAAGACAGTAGAAATACCAAGAGTCCTTTCACAACATACACAACAACAAATTATAAATTAGGTGTTGTTATTAACCTATAATGCTCTAAATGGCCTTGCTCCACCTTACCTTAAAGATTTTAACACCATACGTCCCCAATCGGTCATTCCGATCTGAGGATGGCAGGTTACTTTCTATACCCATTATTCAGAAAAAAAAAAACTCAGGTGGTAGATGTTTCAGCTATATTGCACTGAAATTCTGGAATGAGCTGCCCAGTACTGTAAGGGAAGCTCCCTCGGCTGATGTTTTTTAAATCTTGATTAAAAACAATTTTTTATAGCCTGACGTATCCAGTTATCTAAAATGATATTCTCTTGTCTCTATACGGCATATTTTACTATTTTGCATTATTTTACTGTTTTATTTATTTTATATACTTTTAACTATTTTATGGGTATTGTTCTTGTTATCATCAATATTAAAATGAAACCTGGGATTGAACCCACGACCCTCCGGTCAAGAACCAAGAGCCCTAACGACTACTCCACACTGCTACACACTCCACACTGCTGTAAATGTACTGTATTCAAGCCCCAAAAACACACAAGTATAGTGCTGCAGATCAGAGCCTCTCATGGCGCCGTTTCTAAAATGCCTTAAATTATTTAATAAAATATTGCAGCGTTTGTAAAGCACAGTATTATTAATAAAGGCCGCCCTCGTTTAAGGGCCGCAGTCATTTTGATCAACTTAAAATAAACGCAGTGGCGCCAAATTGAAGTAATACGCAAATATAGGACCTGGTTGGAATAAAGACTAGGACTGGAATACCAGCTTTGTAAAATGACTGCTACAACAGGGTTACTCTTTCTTGTACGATCAAACTTGACCAAGAGAATTAAAGAACACAAAGGTTCCCCTCATGGGATGCTAAATGAATAACAGCTTAATATTACCGACAAGCTCCCTAAAAAAAGGAGCTCAGTTGTTATGTCTGGTTTATTAGACTTTTTTTTTCATTTTTTTTTTTTTCTGAAATAATCAAATTTGGAGAAAAGAGAAATAGAGCTATCCAGCCCACTGTATGTACTGTAAGTGACAACCTCCATTGTGACAGGTTAAAAACATGTATACTTTTCTTAGAGGTGTTTCTGCTCTTTCACTAAGATGACAGAGGGGGAACAGAAATCCCGCTGAGAGCTACCCCGAGACATTTCGACAGCTGTGGTTTGCTTTCAAGAACTTTCTTTCAAAGTTACACCAAACCGTATTATTGATCCTTGCATTATCTCAAAAGGAGAGTGCCGGCTTTACTGAAAAGAAGAAATACGCACAGCGCCAGTCGTCTTTGCGTGACCTCTGTCTGCTTTAGCCTCCCACCCAGGAAAACATGGGCCACCTAGCACCAAAAAAACTGAGCAGAAATAAAGAAAAAGCAGATAACATAGCTTCAGTGTGACAAGTCTCAGTAGCAGGGAGACCAATAACTATGGCACAGGACAGTAGTTCTGCTACATGGGAATTCTGTTGTTTTCCTAATAAAGGGATTTATGAGACAGTCAGTAAAGGTGGCAACAAAAATCTAGAGGAACCCAGTGTGTATAGAACAACAGATTCAGGTTATTATTATTATTACACTCGTAACTCTCTGTTATTAACTTAAACCTGTACAAAAAAATAAAGTTTTCAGACAAAAACTAAGTCAGGGAATGAGGGACTGCTGAAAGAGCAAAAGAGGCAGACTACACAAAACTAATAATTATTGTTACTGTACATTATTGTTACTGTACTGTCAATCGAGTGAGTCATGAGGCCAGTTTCTTTGTGTATCTAACCACTTGAGAACAAAATTAGCCATCAACAGCTAAAAAGCTAAGTTTGAAGATTGGGGGAACTTTCGAAAAATAAAGGCAGGGAGAATTTGTCAGATAAAAAACTCTAGATAGCCCCTATGATAGGAGAGTTTAAATGGTTATTGACGAGTTTGTACGTCAGGAAGTGCTTACTGTATAGTATGAACCACCCTGGGTTCATTCAGCTGTCTACACAAAGCCGTAATGGAGGAGTCAGAGATGTTGTCGATGTGTAATTAAAAGGTCTATAGGAGTATAAAGGGACCGAATGCACTCCACACCCAATCCCTACACCTCAGCTGCAGTGACTGTGTTACGCAGCCCTCAGTAACTGCTGCCCACCTCACCCAGACAAAGAACAGGCCAGCAGGCTATCAAAATTATTCTGTTATCTGCTGCTTTATGCCTGCAGGCTACAAAAAATGCATTAAAAAATGAAGGATACTAGCCAGGACTTTGGTTAATGTCTCATAAGAACACTTATTTTAGCATAAGAAAGGATACAAGGCCATACCAGTATGTAATTTTCACATGTGCTTATAAGTACACAGGATGGATGCAGCATTCAGAGAAGCACATGGCTAATTTGAATACATTACAAAGTTAATCTGTTGATTAATACTTCCACAGTGCAAAGCGATGCTGATCATCTGACATTCTAGTAACATACCCAAATATGACAATATAAAAAAAGACCTCAGTCAACAGTGATTTAAAAAAAAAACAATGCAATTCAGTCAGCATACAGTAGGTTTGGACTGCAAATTAGATTTCTTCATTACATTTATATAATTTTTTTTTCTTTTTTTAAATCGACTGAAAAATACTATTTTGTGAGTGGGTCCTCTGTTTTTTGTCCTTCAATGGAAATTACCTCCCTTTCCCCCTGGGTTATATAAACTGGGACAGTGGCAGATGCCAAATGTAGGAAAATTGGGGAGTTGAAATAAAAAAGGCAGTTAAAATGTTAATTTTAAATTACCGATAAAACATGATTTTTATTATTATTATTTTTTCCTCGCCCTCCGAGGTTAGCAACCTCAACAAGTTTCATTGAGAGGCGGTGTTTCTAGGCCTAGCTTTGATGGGTGGCGCTGTCACTTCTGGATTTGTTATTTCTGAATTGTATTTAACAGCAGCTGGAGGGTCGTCAATCTGTTCAGGAGATGAGATGCAATTTACTGCACCTTTGCAAAGCCTGCCAATGAGTGCAAGCCTGTGAAAGACGCATTCTTGAGTAAATTCTGTCGGCCCGCAGGATACATTTTTGATTCTCAGGAACTGTAATGTCACAGCAACCTACAAGACAGTTGGGATTTCTTAGGAGAAAGAGATTAAGATAAGGCTGAGAATAAAAAAGAAGTTCAGATAGAGTGTTTTCTTTTTCTATCATTTCTCTTTAAGTTTGAAAAAAAATATTATCTTTATTTCCCCAGGTTTGACTTTTTCTTAGCCTATGTGACCTGCTGTAACTAGTACCATTCACACCTTTGCAGGGTTAAATGTCTGCGACATGCAAAACAGGCACATGCACATTTCTCTTAATAGGACCACTAGGAGAACATTCACACTTTACCAATAGGGGGGAGGAGTCCACCTCACCCAGTGATATAAGTGTGTCAATCAGAACTCATTGAAGACATCGAGAAAGAGTTCTAGTTATAATGTTTGTCATTGAACTATTAGCATTTTCCTTTAGTGTTTCTAAACACAGCGCTATTGACTGTTTAATACTTACGGATTAATTAATATTAATAGACTCCTGAGGGCCACACTGACAAAAAGCAGTAAAATAATCTTCAGGGCTCCAAACCTTCCGGAAATTTGAAGGGAGGATGGAGGGGGGGGGGGGGGGGGGGGGGGGGGATGATTTAAAAAAAATAAATGTATTTATCATTGAGCAATTAAATGTTATTGATGGAACAGCTTTATAGAATACAGTATGCAACACATTTAATACACCCCTTATCCAGATAATAGTTTTATGAATCTGGCCCCAAGTCCCTTAATTCGTAAACAAAAAGGTTTAGTGCTACCTTCATGTTTAACCTTTGTATGATTAGCAAGCTCACGCCATCTAATTTATTTTTCTCAGTAATCTCACTTTACCCTCTAAGATGGAGGTGGCATTTTAATTCTAAAAACAAATTTACAAAAATGAAAAAAAAAGTTAAAACAAACTACCAATACTCGTTCTGCAATTAAGTTCACAGCAAAATGTCATTTGGCGATTGAAATAAAAAGCACTTGTTGTATAAAGTCCCTGCACTTTGTGTTATCTGATTTATGTAAATACACCCATAAACTTATTTTAAATTATTTCCTGTGACTGTCAACCGTCTTACATCTCCATGGAAGAATGGGAATGGGGCAAGGTAATGTTAAGGAAAATGTTTCTGGTTTTTTTCTACATGAACAGTATATACAAATTATGGGTTAAATCAAAACAAGGTAAACAGTAAATTCCAGGCCCGCTCCTTCTCCACCCTTGCTCCGCAGTGGTGGAATGACCTTCCTACAGATGTCAGGACTATCCAGTCCCTGACCACATTCCGGCGCCTCCTTAAGACTCACCTCGTCAAACAGCACCTGTAGAACTCCTCTGTTTGTATCCTGGGACACTATCACCCTTCATGTAAATATGCTTTATTTTGCTCTTATCTGCCCCCTATTTTACTGCATTTAATCCTGTACTTCAGAATACTGTAATCTGCCAAGTGTTTAACCTGTAGTACTTTGTATTTAATCATATCCTGATGTAACTATCACTATTTAATCATATCCTGATGTAACTATCACTATTATCTGCTGTATTATTGAATTGTGGTTTGTCACACTTGTACTTTGCTTGAACAAAAGTTATTGTATTTCTTGCTCTTATTGTATTACTTGTATTGTAACACTTGAAATGTATTTGCTTACGATTGTAAGTCGCCCTGGATAAGGGCGTCTGCTAAGAAATAAATAATAATAATAATAATGCATTTCAGCATAATGCTGCATATTATGTTTTAAAGACAGCTACTGGAGCGGGGGGGGGGGGGGGGCTGTGGTAGCGGCAACAATGTTCCTGTCGGCTCCAAAAAAGCAAGAAGAAAATCTTCGGGTCCCGAGCAAATCCTTCGTCGCAACTATTCTGCAGCCCTGCTGAGCACATTTTATAAATCTGCATTCTCAATTTGTTTTTCCATTTTGAGAAAATGATTTAACATTTGATGAAGCTGTTGCTTTCCTTAAAAAGAAGGATAACCTTAATTTCTTTAGTCAGTTTATTAAGACAAGTGCAGCACGTTCATAGCAATTTAATTAGATTTATATGTATTAAAAAAAAAAAAAAAAGCTGGATAACGTTAAATGCTTTGGGCAACAACTGAAAGAAGCATTTAAACATTATTCAACTGATCATCAGGCATGAAATTAAAATGACAAAAAACATTACCAGTTTTGTTGACTTGACAGGAAAAAAAGGATGACTTTAAAACAAACATTTAGTATGGCATCAGTGTTTGTTTGTTTGTTTTTTTTAACTCCTAATTACTTAAAAATAGATCATAACTACCTCAGTTAATGGTTCTCCACAATAGAGGCAATAATATCTATATCTATATATATATATATATATATATATATATATATATATATATATATACACACACACACGCACACAAACACACACACACACACACACAGTAGATGCCGCTTATTAACAACCTCTTGGTTGCCAATAAGCATATATGGAACAACAATATATACTGTAGTTGTACAAATATGGCACTGAAATACATGTGTTTTAAATGTTATTGTTAACAAATGAACATGAGAAACACGAAATACATAAACATAGAACTGTTTACTTCACGCGTGTGTAAAACAAAAAAAAGGCAGTAGGCTTAAATAGTACTACACAACGATGTACTACAAAAGCAAACATAAAAAATATGTGTTGTACTTACAATCAATTCTAAAGAACAGACTTTTAAAATAAAAATTTGTCCAACGTTGTCTGCTTTTTACAATGTACCTCCTCCCACTGTAAATCCATCTCAATTTAGCGTGCAGCTTTCCGCCAGTAATACGCAGTAGCAAAGTCAGTGTGTTATAAAAGCTGCATAAAGTATGCACATAAATCATGCAAGTGCGCTCTGTAGCACTGGCAACTAGTAATAAAGTTGTCAGTTCTTTTATGTTTATTGTGAACTAAAATATCACCTAAATTAGCTTATCTTTTGAATGCTACAACTGGGGCCTTAAGAAATAATTTTTTTAATTTTTCTGAATTATGTAGAATCCGCAAGTGTTTCCAAACTATCTTAGAAATATTAGGCAAACGTTTAGAGTAAATCATTACTAATGGTACTCTCTTGACCTTTTTATCTCTATTTTTATCATCTAGCAGATCATCTCTTTTTAGTTTATCCACTTTTCTTAACTCCGTCTCTATAATTCTTTCTTTGTATCCTCTTTTTTAAGATTTGTTTTTAATACATTTCTTTGTTTTACGTAGTCACTTTCTTTTGAGCATATTCTTCGTATTCTTATTCCTAGACCCTTTGGGATTGCCCTTTTAGTGTGTATCGGATGTGCAGAGGACATGTGTAAATACTGGTGCATGTCAGTAGGTTTACAGAAGAGATGTCTTAATTGAACCTTCTTCAAGTTTTACTATGGTATCTAAAAACTTCTATTTCTTTACTTGTCCATCAAAGGTCCACCTTAATATTACTGTGTATTTCATTTGCCATTTTATGAAACTGGAAAAGGGATTCTTCTCCATGTGTCCAACCCCCCAAAAAATCATCTACAAACCGAATGTATTCTAAAGGTTCTCTTTCCAATTTTCTAATTGTTCTTCCCATTTCCCCATGTATGTATCAGCAAAATGCTTTCCTAATTTAGATCCTACTGCTGTACCATTGTTTTGTTTGTAATTCTTATCAACAAATGTAAAACAACTGTTTTCTAAAACTACGTTGATCATGTTCAGCACCTCTGCTGTTGGTATTGATTTATCTAGTCTATTATCTAGTGCTTTTTGACAAGCTTCTAAAATTTCTTTACGAGGGACACTTGGGTACAAGGATTTTACATCTATGCAAAATAAAATTGTACTCTCTGGAAGGTAGTGCTTTAGTCTTTTTAAAAATTGTGTTGTATCCTTAACATAGCTTGGTAATTTCTCAACGTGTGACCTAAGTTGTTTTTCTGCTATTTCAGCTATTATGTGTGTTGGATTATCAGTCGTGCTGACTATCATTTGCATAGGGTGATTTTCTTTGTGCATTTTAGGATTTCCTCTTGCTAGGCCTGTTCTTGCATTATATGTGCCTGCATGTATTTTTATTTTTTTATTTTTTAATTCTTTTGACATAATGCCTTTATTGTATAGTCTCTCCGCAATTTCCTTAACCTCTTTTACCGATTTACTGATCTTATTGTTTTTAACTTCTTCATATGTATCTGTATTATTTCATTCACATTCTACAGATTTCAAATAGTCATCCTGTGTTCATTATCACTATTCCTGAACCTTTATCTGCTGGTCTTATACTTCTATCATCATCATTTAACAACTCAGTCATAGCTTGTTCTTCAATATTGGTTAAATTAAGTTTACATTTTTTCTTTAGTCCTACTATAATTTCTTGTTTAACTACTTCAAAATACATATCTAACCATTTATCTCTTCCATCCGGAGGAGTCCAAGTGCTTGTACTATTAACCTTAATCCCATGCTCATAATTACCCTCTGAATCTGAGATATTTTCATTGAAAAAATATTCTGCTAATCTCATTTGTCTCTCCCACTCCTTTAATTCGGTGGTCAGTTTATCTTTATCGATGTATTTTTTAGTCGGTATGAACTCAAGTCCTTTACTCAATACTGCTTTTGGGATGTGGTTAAAGTTTTACTTGATAAATTAAATACTATGTCTTCTGTCTTA